>NC_059502.1:52513651-52816681 GCF_914767665.1 Harmonia axyridis | reverse complement strand
TATACTGAGTGTGGCCGAGCATTGGTGTTCTTCTGTGCGGTTACCCTACATGTCACTGGCTGATTATCAGATAGCTTCTTTTTATACCAGACCCAACCATGAACATGGTGGTGTTGTTATTTGTGTGAAGTTAGGAACTCAAGTGCATCAGCTTAATGTGGCCAAATACTCGGTGGAAATGGACTGTGAACTGTGTGCAGTTAAGATAAAATTTGGTGAAAATATTTCTGTGTTATTAGTGTATATTGACCTCCTTTATTTGATTTTAACTCTTTTATTATTAAATCCTTGTAATATGTTCTTGCACTGTACTGTCCCTAATGTAATTTTCTTGTGTGGAGACCTCAACAAAATTATCTCTCTCTGTCAACACGATCTAGATCTTTGAATGACTTGTTTTCATCTCATAATTTATTTGTTACCTCGAAAGAGCCAACTAGAGCTGTTACTAATATGAATGGCCTAACCTCCTCCACAAAGGTAGGTACTACTGCAACAGTAAACATAAGAGATGCTCTGACTTTCATGGGTATGAAACACACCATACTGATACCATAATCTTCCTTAGACATCGTACAGCTAAATATGAATCCTCATCAAGCTTTATGGGCATTAAATTGTACAACCGTTTGCCTAGTAGGTTGAAATCAATGAAAGGAAGGTCTTTCAAGCGAGAAGTAAGGTTACTGTTAATTAAAGGATGCTACTATAGCGTTGATGAATTCCTTAAGGATCCCATTCATTAAACTGAATTGTTTTTTTTATATACTATTTTATATGACTTATCCTATACATTTCTTAAATGTCGGAAAGGATCAATAAACTTTATTATTATTATTACCTCGGTGGTGTAAACATCTAAAGGACAGAATTGAATGAGCCCATTGTGAAACCATTGAATGCTAATAATTTTACCTGAACCGAATCTGGAAAAGATAAAGGAAAAAAGAAATTATCAGATGAGTGAAACTTTTGACAACTAGGCAATTTCCAAGGAATAGCTACGAAATATTCTTGAAATAAAAACACTTTGAGAAGGTTTCACTTTATATTTTTATATATTCTCTCTACAGTGACTAGAAGACGACTGAACTCCCTCATTGTGAAAATTTGAAACAATGCAAATATCTCCCAATAAATGACCATGCTATGGAGCCGGAATATTGGAAAAATATATTTAAACAATCCTATATTAAGGTTTCTTTATTGAATCGATTGAATTGCGATTTTGAAATTCATCCTTCTTAAAGATATGTTTTCAATGAGCTCACATGAAGTCTTTTTGTTTCAGTAATGAAATGAAGTAAAATATACTTAAAATAATAAAAGAATACATGAGAAATATTACCAATCCGATAGCTTCGAATGAAAATATTGCAGTTCCAAAGAACAAGGGTATTTTGTGCCAATCTGCAATCAGAGGCAATCTCCACGGGTCCGGTATATCCACAAAGTTGTAATAAAGAGTGATCAGCAAGCCAGCGAATGTAAAGATATTCGCCACTAGTGAAGCAGGAACTAGCACCCTTAGATTATTCATCAAAGTCAAGAGCCAAATCGGTAGAACAGTGAACAATATTAACAATCTCGTACTGAAGTCATGAATACCGTATATCGCTAAAATCTGAAATAGAATCACTGCGTTTAATGAGTTAGAACTGTACTCTGAACTTTGTCTACAGTACGACAAATAGTGAGTCTATTAACTGGATAATGTTTTCCATGATTTTGATGAAATGATTTTTCAATTCCTGATAATACAGAAATTTCTTCTTCCGATGAAGAATCTTGCAATCGTGTGTAAAAAATAATAATTTTTAGTGAAACTCGTGTTAAGCTGGAAATATTTGGTATATAAGAGTAACTATGTAAAAAAGTTATCGAGGGTATTATTATAAAGCAAGGAAAAAGAATATTGCACATGCCCTCAGGAGAAGTGCTAACCGTAGACACGTGTTCCGGGCTTTGGGCCCTCATCAGTACGGTGAAAAAGTGTTAGATGAGCAACACTTGAAGCAAAACAACAAACAAACGGAGTCCTCAACAGAAGCCAGCAAGGAATTCCTTGCTTTATAATAATACCCTCGATAACCTTTTCACATATCATTATCAGGACTGGGGTTTCATGCATGTAGCTATAGCTTCCCACGTGGTGATGTAGGTTGTTGCCCGAAAACTATAGCTACATGCGTGAAACCCCAGTCCTGGTAATGATATGTGAAAGGGTTATCGAGGGTATTATTATAAAGCAAGGAATTCCTTGCTGGCTTCTGTCGTGGACTCCGTTTGTTTGTTGTTTTCCTTCAAGTGTTGCTCATCTAACACTTTTTCACCGTACTGATGAGGGCCTAAAGCCCGAAACACGTGACTACGGTTAGCACTTCTCCTGAGGGCATGTCGAATATTCTTTTTCCTTGCTGTTTCCGTGTTGTTTTTCGTCTTCGTGAAATACATAATTATTTTATCCCTCTTTCAATGAGGATAATATGGAATTCTGTTTAAATTGGTTGGGCTGCCATGTGTTATTTTTTATACACGGCTTAGTAAAGGTGGTTTGGAGATTTTTATTGCAGGAAATGTTGAAAAACGCAGCGAAGCGGAACAACCTTATGTTTTTTTTTAAGAATCAGGTATGAAGTATGAAAAGGTGACCAGCAAACTGGACCGAATTGCCGCCACTGAAATAGAAATGCCTGAAATGGTAGCTTCACTGTTTCACCCCTAACACCCGCTTTGTTCTTTGGTTTCATTAATGTCATATTGATATGTATTTAAAAAAATTACTAAAATTATCGTTTTAATATGTATTATTAATTACCTTTTCTAAGCTCTCCCCGATAAAAACCAAATATACACAACAGAATCCCATCTCAGTAATGATCAGAAAAGTATTCACAAGTCTTTTCATGAAGAAACAAAGATTCCTCGTTCTTTCAGGACCATCCATGAATCCTACCATCACGGTTTCTGCGTAGTCCGGTTTCACATTGTAATCATGGTTAAAAGCTACTTGATCAGCTGCTTGCACCTAGGAAAATTCATGTCGATTTCGATCGGAGAATGGAATTTTTAGTATTGTTAAAAACTACAAACTACTAGGCAAGATTCAAAGGTACATTAAGACATAGTCTACTTTTTTACTTTCATTAGATGTATGGACATACTGGGTTATTCATGTCATGGTCCGGATTTCAGTCCTACTTCAATGACATATGTCAAACAGAACTGTCATCCGAAGCGTCACATGGTTAGTTGAATTTGACAAAATGGATCGTTTATCGTGTGAAAATTGTAAAAACTTATGATTCTGTGGTAAGTACCTACGTATCATGCATTACGCACGGATTATGGTCGACATAATCGTCCATTTGAGCGTAGAATTGATGAAACAGAGAAAAAATTCGAAGAGAACAGATCTGATACTAATGTCTCAAGGTCTACACATAAGCGAAATGCACGCTCGACTGTTTTGAAGATCGTCTAAATTTATCAATAACATTTGGGCCTCTCTTTTGGCACGCTATGGCGTATTTTACATCTGGATTTGCATTTCCATTTTTATAAGGTTCAGTTGACCCAAAAACTGAAGCCATCTGACCATGGAATTTGTAGAACATTTGCCGATTGGGTTCTTGAACAACAATGTTTGCATGAGCATTTTTCGGATCGAACTTTCTTCAATGATAGAGAACATTTTTTACTCGATGGCTATGTGAACAAGCAAAATGATCACATATGGGGCAGTGAAAATCACCGTGTAACATCTGAGAGACCATCAAATCCATAGAAAGTCACTGTACGTTATGCAATTTGGTATGGTGGAGTGATTGCTCTTATTTCTTTGAGAAAAAAGAGGTAAACTGTCAATTCTCTCCACTATAGCCAAATGATGACGGTATGTGTGTTTTATTTAGGTTCACTTTCGAAACACAAAATGGATAACCCTTTACAATTGGAAGTTGGAATATCCAATGCAAGGCTTTTGTTTCGTGAGACTCACCAGTTGGTGTTGGCAATACAGATTAAGGAATCCTAAAAAGGTTAGACCAGCAGGTCCCATGACCAAACCTCCGTTTTTCATCGCATCTCCCATGGCAAAAATTCCAGTTCCAATATTCCCTTTTACATGATGCATCAAAGTTGCACAATATCTGAAAATGAACTCTTATGAGTTTCAAATATTCCCGACTCCGAAATTATGATCAGCCTACGAAGTTCCTGGTCTGTCTCTGATTGGTCCTTGACGCCCTTTGACATATGAGAAGATTCTGCAACAAAATTGTTGGTGAAAAGGGGCAGAGGTTGGTAAGTGAACATTTAAAATGTAGCAGGAGAGGAATTCAATAGTTCTCACGAATAAGCGACGTGAAAAAATAAATGAAGATCATAAATTTTGGCCCATCAGAGTCAGAAAGAAAATTGGATTATTCTGCTAAAATAAAACTGAAATTGGGGAAAAAGTGCATTCAACGAATTAGAAAGTAGGTATTTTGAAAATGAAACTTGACCTTAATTGGTCGACGAATGTTTGAGCTGAGAATGGAGATATTGGTTAGCTTAAGTTTTGGTTGGACTTGAAATACGACAATGGCAGCGTTCGAAAGAGGGAACTGGGAGAATCGGAAAAAAGGCAGTATGGCTCAGATACACAGTTGTGTGCGAGAACCGGGCTTGAAGCAAAACAATTTTCAGTGAAGTTAGTGTTTTGATTTTCGTGACTAAGAAGACAGAAAAGACAGAGAAACAGAAAATTGGTAGTAATCAGAGAAAAAGAAACTCCTAAAAGTGCTGTGATTAGATATCTATAAGGAATTAACAGAGTTTTTATTATTCCAAAGAAATCCAAAAAATCGGATTTTTTGCTTGGGTATCACAGTAATAGGATAATTTTCAGAATAGCTAGGAAATTCAGGAGAAATTACATGATTTATAGTACGAAAAGTGATATCTAACATTATTCTAACCTTTTGATCTAGGTATATCTACATCCAGCTCCACAGGGTTAGTCAATTTTAAAACTTTATTTAGGCTACTTTGTCCTTTGTGAAAGTAGTAGTATTTAGTCAGAGTCGTAATAAAGGATTTTCCAATAGGACATTTTATTTTGAATAGCCCGTTATCAGGTTATCTGTGACTTGAAGCTGCCATACATAAATGGTAGGATACACACTCCAATAAAACATTGAAATTGTTAAAACTAACTGCAAAAATGGTAAAAATTATGCAATCATAGTTCGCAAAACTAAAGCACTTTTCGGTTTTAGTGAAGCACCTTCTCGACTAGCAATAGTGAAATTAGTGAAAAAATTTGAGCTGTTGGGGCAAGTGATGTGTGGAATCAAAACCGTGCGCGTCGCTAAAGACCAACTCAGACTATTGCTGCTGTAACGTGTAGAGTTGAAGAAAAGCCGATTCCTCGGCAATCTTAGGAATTGGGCATTCCACAAACAATATTTCATGGCCAGAATTGATATTGATGTGAACGAATTTTATTTTCAACAAAACGGTGTTACGTGACACACAAGCAACGAAACAATCGTAATTTTGCAAGGAAATTTTGTTGGCTGTGTTATTTCTCGAAGAGATGATCCCAAATGGCCATCGAGATCTTATGATTTAACACCTCTAGACTTTATCTTTGGGGCCACATGAAAGATAAGGTCTATACCAATACTCCACAATTGACTCAAGATCAAAAAAAGCAAATTCATGAAGTTATTGAGGGCATACAGCCGCAAATGTAAGAATTGGTCATGAAAGGATATGCTGTTGAAGCTGTCGCCGTGGCGGCCATTTGGCTGATATCGTTTTCTATCGTTCCTCCTCTTCATAATGGAATGAATATCAAAATGAAACCTGTTATTGAAAAACCCTTTATCTCTTTGTTAATACTTCTACTTTTTTAATTTTATTGACTTTGATTAGATGAAAATAATCCAAGTCAAAAAAATTATAACAAGTCGTGTCCATCTTAAAGGTGGGCCGAACCTCTCTCTTATGGAAAGAATTATTTAATCTCCTTGAAAGAATAATCACACCTTTGGTAAGTGGAAGCTCTGAGCTACCAAAAAGTGCGTTTATCATAGAACTATTCAGACTGTTTTTATATTTAATTTCAAATAACTCACTTGGTTGGCGAGATACTTCTTGATGGTAAACTACTGGAAACACTTATTGGAGTTCTGGACATTTTTAATGCTGTTAATTCCCTTATCTTTAGGGTAAAAATGCAAATTATGATGAATCATACATTATTTTCACCTCAAAGAATGTTATGTCAACGTAACGTAGGAACACAGAATAACATTGAGAAAAAACTATAGAGTAATATTACTTTGAGCCCTGGGAAAAATACTTCGAAGTACTTCAATTGAAAAGTTCGTTGTATAGCGATGGAGAACATTCAGAACACTGGATTAGCGTATTTTGCGGTTTGAATTTGCTTAGAGAAATTAGACGTTTTTGAAAGATTTTAGAAAGAATTTCGTGTTGATAGCATCATCTGAACCATAGCAAATGATGGAGAATAAGAAAAATTAGTATTTCAGTGAGATCAGTCCGAGTTGAAATTTTCAATATAACATAATATAATATAGTAACATATTCTTGCCACATTCTAATCTTATGTAGTATTTCCAGTCGTTTATTCAACATTGTATACAACAGAACAATTGAAATGGAGATTTGCAAAAAAAAGCTCAATAGATGTTATTTGAAATACCTCATGCCACTATTCTTAGAGATAAGTAATGTTGTAAATGATGAAGATTTTCGAATTAAATATTTTGTATTAGATTAACGAATAAATTTTGGTTTGATGCAACGTTTTTTAACTACAGAGTTTTCCTTCGAAAAAAAAATGTATATGGAATAAAGATTTCAAGACTCTTGCAGAATTTGTGTTGAAACCATCATTAGAATCATAAAGAATATCAAGGATGCAATTAGCGCATAAATGAATGAGCACTCAAAAGCTCCCTTACTTCACGTTAGTCTCTTCCTTATTTTTCAAAAATATCACATTACTTGTAAGATATTTGGCCTCTTTGTAATTGCAAATCAAGTTTTTGTTGAAAAAAAAATCACGCTGATCACAGAGGCCAAATATTATCAAAAGATGAATTAGTTCGATTATTGATATATTTGACAGGAATTCCGATAGTAGTCAAAACTCACCATTTTCATTCGAATAGAAGCAATATGGAGGAAGATAAAAGGAGGAAACTTTCAATTTCACCTCAAGGAACATTGGAAATTTCGATGGGCAAGAAGAATAGTGATGATGAATTATCTACTGAAAAATTTCAAGAAACTTTCGATTTGGAATCTACAGACCTAATGGAAGTAGAGGAAGACAAGATATTCAAGTAAGATCTGAAATAATTTGATTTAAGGATAGAACGAGTACTCTCTTTCAATGTCGAAGTGGGGATGGTCAAAGTTGCGGTCTGCACTAGAACTGCGGCTTGATATTAGTCGTTCTCCAACAACGGGATAGGTTTACAATTTGAAAATTCATTGTATACGAGCAATTTTAAGATTTGATGGAAAAAAATACTAGCACTTTTTTTGTGAGGATGAATAACTGATTTGAAAATCTCTACGAAAGTAAATACATGGAGAACAAAAACAAATTAAAAAAAAATGCTAAATTCAGGGAAAACCTATTTGAATTGAATGTTCGAAAAGGAACTTAGTTGTGTCTTTCATGGTCGAGAATGAATTCCTCGCATACAAAGAGATAAAATTGTCGTAACCTATCCCATGGTTGGAAAACGACTAATATTCAAGCAGCTGCACTAAATCAGGCCGCAACAGTGGCCATCTACTGGATCATTTGAATAACGTTGAATATTTTTTCGAATGTATTTACCAAACCTCCCCTAATGAGCGGTTCACAATGAAGTCCCGTATTTGCGAAGCCTATAACTTTTGATAGGAGATCCATAGAGTGCTCAAACTTTTTGCATAATATTCCTTATATGAACAAGTTTTTGAAAAAAAAAATATAAGCTTTATATTATAAGGAAATCTGTGGATTTTGTATTATAAAAAATTTAAATTTTCCACAAGAAAGTGGAAAGTAAAAAGAAAACATAGTTTTTTTGTCGAAAATTTAAATTTTCTTATCAATTTCTTATGAGATAAGGCTCATCTTGTCTTAGAAAAAACTCGAGGATGTAAGAAATATCGGCGCTATAAGTATACTTACTTCATATATTAATATTCAAGCCGCAGTGGCCTCAACAGTGACCATCCCCACTTCAACATTGAAAGAGAGCACTCCTTTGTTCGATATCGTATTGCGCGGTTCCACTGGACCATGATATATCCCTGGAATAACGTTGAGCATCCTCTCTTTCCGATTTTTTTTCATTTATTCATTTATTGCTGTCCCTGAAACAACAAATATTTCAGTGCTGGTATCAGAGCCTAAATTCAAGCATTTTTATTTGATAAAAATGTGAATCATTATTATCTACATAATATAAACAAATTCACAAGTATACTTTCATTCCTATTGGAATCCTTCTATCAAACCTGCATTGGTGACAAAAATTTGAACGTTAAAGGAAAATCTTCGGAAATTGAAGAGGACCTAATAAACTTTACAGGTATATTGGAAATTTGCTGCCTGGGTTTTTCAAACTATGTGAGGTTAATCAATAATAGGGATGAGTTTACATCGGTTTGTTAATTTGAAAAAAAAAATTGGAAATAATATGAATTTATTCCAAGGGATTCTAAGAGTATTCACCTTGAGCTTTCATTTTTCATCTTTTGAATGATTCGCATATATTGAAAGTGCACTATCACAAGAGTGATATATATTGTATTATAAAGGTACATCTTTGCATTTTCGATTTCCGATGAATTAGTACACGATTGTGTATAAAATTTGTTGAGCTTTCACAACACATTTCATAGAATATTCCAACGTAATGAATACTTAATTTCTACTTTAGGAAATGAACCAGAGGCTGAAAAAGTTTTTCTTTGTTCAATGAATACCTAACTCATTTGAGAGATCATTCATTGAAATGAAATTTTCTTTTTCTTGCGAGCTGAGCAGTGACTCTTTATCATTTATCAAAAATAATAAAGATAGCACTAATAAAGAAAGTAAATCCGGTGTCTCCAACTTGACTTGTAATTATTGCCCTATGGTTCACATAGGAGTCATTGGAAGAATAGGAATATCTTTCAAGAAGAGAATACATGATTACCAAAGAAGGTGTACATCTGATAGGTTTTGTAATTTCAACATTTGTGTCATTTAAGAAATTTTAGACGAAACAATTTTTACTTTGTTTTATTTTAAGGCTCATTCTCATGGTTATAGTACTACCACGATATTGTGATAGTGATAGTTACTATCGCAGCAACTATCACCATGTAAATTATTCGATAGTTACTATCGCAATAGTTCCTATAACCGTGAAAATGAGCCTTTATATGTAATGAATTTCTATCAAGTAAGGACCGAATCCATTGAATATCGTTGTACGGTTTATCGAACCAGTTTTTATACCAATGTAACTCTTACTTATGCTATATCAAACACAAACATACAATGATATATCAACAAAGGTGATCACAACAAAATATTAATCGTCCAAATTAATTGTGGAAACAAACATGATGTTGAAAGCCTGGAATTTTCCAAACCTGTTAAAAAATCACCGGTCAGCATTGAACGTGAGTGATTTGTTCATAATTATCCTTCATTTTGCTTCTAAGGTCAGAATTCACAACGATGGAATCCAGCAGAAAAAATACAAATTTCGATATTGATCCAAACGATGATGGAATCGAACAGTTATTCAAAGCCTACAGATCCGAAGACGAGGAAGATAATGATTCAAAAGAGGATGATGAAGTAGCAAGTAAAGGAATATGTTACGAAATTGCTGCAAACCCGGATTTGGTTTGTAGAAAAGGCGTCTGTCGACCATCGCCACGTGTGAAAGAAGAAGTGTCCGAAATTGGAATAGATTATACAGTGAGGAAGAAAATATGTCATCGTCCTGAGAACTACGGACTTCTCACTTGTATCAACCGACCGCCTGACAAGAAGAGGAAATTCGGAACTGAAGGAATGGATTCATCGAAATGCCAGACTATAGTAAGAATATTCAGTATGCTGATTTTACAGGGTGGTACAGACTTAGTTTAGAATAATGTCGGCGTCGGATAGACCAACTATTTTCATGAAAAAAAAATTCATATAAATGTAGGATCCAGTTATTGTTCCCTGTAAATAATTGCGATGGTCAACCGGATGCTTGGAGACCTATTAGTTTCTTCGAGTGTCGAGGGCATGACAGTTTCAATGAATTTACAGGGAACGAATTGTTATTGTACGTATAATGTAAAAAAGATGTGTAATTCTTCGAGGTGTCGAAGATATGTCATGGAGTTGTAAATCTTGAAGAGATTTATTGGGGGGTTGAGAAAGTTCGAAGACAACACGGTCGTACCAGATGTGTCACATCTGTGTATCAGGTTCTAGTCCCTCGGGAATATTCGATTTCCAGGAATCCGCGAAGATCTTTGTGGGCGGTACGGCAAAATTCTTATTGGACTAGGGGATGGTACTTTCCCTAAGGGTGTGGTCAAGCCGAAAGAAGGGAGGTCGATATTCGAGACAGGGTAAGTTCCAATCGTCAGAGAGTCAGTTCAAATTAAGCTGAAGACGGGTGAAGTTCAACTTAATCCGAAGACGAGTCAAGTTCGAAACTTAACTTAACACGTAAGACGAAAAGACGTTTCGCGGACTAGATTAAGACGAGTCGCGAACAAGTTAAAGGCGAGACTACCGAAAACTTGAAGTACGACGAAGACGTGATAATCCAAGACGTTTCGAGTAATTAAAACTAGAGTTAAAGACGAAATTCAGTACCGTAGTGAGAAACTTGTAATTAAGACGTAATTAAGATCTTCTCAATACTGAGTTTGTACTGTATAATTGTGGCTTTGTAAATAGATGTAAATAATTCAAAAGAGTTTAATTATTACAAATCCAACAAAGTCACGGAGAAAGAGACGAAAGGCCAGGTAATCGAATCATACCTCTAGACGATCGATCAACCAAGCCTACATAAACATCATCCTAACCTCAGAGTAATAAACATAGATAGAGGGAGCATATGTCATTTTCAGTAAGCAAATTTTGTCCCCAACATGAACTATCAAATTTGACATGGAGCGCGCGGAAATAAAAACATATCACTGATAAGTTATTTCACTCAATTCGCGAGTTTCTCCACAAAGAACGCACTTCTTTTTTCCCATAGTGAATCAACGTTTCATATTTACTCAAAATTTATTATAATAATAATAATAATAATAATAAACTTTATTGATCCTTCCTGACATTAAACAAATGTATAGGACAAGTCATATAAAAATAGTATACAATTTCATAGAGAGAAAAAAACAAAAAAAAAAACAGATTCAAAGAATGGAGTCCCTAAGGAACTCTCCAACACTATAGTAGCATCCTTTAATCAATAGCAACTTTACTTCTCGCTTGAAAGACCTTCCATTCATTGATTTCAACCTACTAGGCAAACGGTTGTACAATTTAATGCCCATAAAGCTCGGTGAGGACTCATATTTAGCTGTACGATGTTTGGGGAAGGCTATGGTATCAGTATGGCGTGTTTCATACCCATGAAAGTCAGAGCATCTCTTGTATTTACTGATGTTAAGGTGGATATAATTGAGGCAATTAAGAATGTAAATACATGGGAAGGGAAGCATACCAAATTGACCGAAAATCGGACGACATGAATCGCATGGCCGAAGTCCGAAAATAAGTCGTACGATACGCTTCTGAGAAATGAAAACTCGACTTGACACCGTCGAGGAGCCCCAAAGAACCACATTGTAATTTAGATGACTGTAAACCATGCTGTAATAAATAGTGAGTAGCTCCTCGACAGGAAGACAACTCCTGAGACGCAATAAGGCATAGTAAGCACTGTTCAGCCTCCCACAAACATGATCAATGTGGAGATGCCACCTAAGGTTTCCGTCCACATATAAGCCCAGAAATTTCACGTCGTCGGTCGCCCTCAATTCTTCCTGTTTGTGTTTTATAATGAAGGGTTCGACACTCGGGTTATCTTGATTCTGAAACCTAACTATTACCGACTTCGTCATATTGAGAATAAGTGCGTTTCTGTGGCACCAATCAATGAAATACTGTACTATCGTTTCGCACAGCGACTTCAATTCCTGCAAACTTTCCGCTCCAATAGCGATAGAAGTATCATCAGCGAACACTATGAGAGTATGGGCTACAACGTATGCAGGCAGATCATTAATAAATAATAAGAACAGAAGCGGGCCCAGTACAGATCCCTGAGCGACACCCATGTTGTTGGTGTATTCGTCAGATGAACCGTCATTCAATCTCACATAAACTTTTCGATCAGATAGAAAACTCTTGACCCAATCAAGAAACACGCCCCTGAATCCCATCTGATACATCTTATTCAAAATGAAGTCATGTTGCAGCGTGTCGAATGCCTTCGACAGATCAAAAAAAATACCTGCCACGTAGTCACCGCCATCCAGGCAGCTGTAAACATACTCGAAAAATTCACAACCGGCCGATTGTGTCGACCTGCCATGCCTGAAGCCATGTTGTTGACTCGATAGTATGGAATACTTTGTCAAATAATTGTACATGCGATTATATATGACTTTCTCTAAGATTTTTGACAATTGGCTAAGGATGGAGATAGGTCGATAGTTTGTTATATCTTGTGCGTCACCCCTTTTATGGACTGGTATAATCCTCGCCAATTTGAGGATAGTTGGGAAGTGACCAGAGGACACTGATTCATTCAGCAGAGCAGCCAGGGGTTCAGATATTAAAGGAGAAATGAATTTCAGGGCCCTGGCAGATATCATATCAGGACCTGCGCTACTACTATTCTTCAGACAGCAAATGGTGGATGAAACTTCCTCGGCAGTAGCGGGAAAGAAGAAGAAATTACAGTTTAGGGAAGTCTGCAAGGTGCATGAACCAGACAAGAAAACGCCAAAATGTTTAAGTATAGAGACAACATTCACTTCAGTAAAATATTCGGCAAAAGCCTCCGAAACCTTCTGGGGACAGGAGATGAGTTCCCCATCGACCCGTAGTGTAATCTTTTTCTGAGATTTAACTTTGATGTTTAATTCGTTGTTTACTAATTTCCAAACTGTTTTGCAAACGTTATCGGAATTAAGTATAATTTTTTTATTATAATTCAATTTAGAGTGTCTTAATAATTGGTTGTACTCAGTCTTTGCTTTTTTATATAAGTATGAAGTCTCAGGAGTATGCAAGTTTTTAGTGAGCCAGTGAAGGTTCTTCAAATTGTCTCGGGCTGAAATTATCGTTTTATCGATCCAGCCGGGTTTTTGTTGAGAAGATAATAGATGTACATATTTAAGTGGAAAAGCTGCGTCAAATGCGGACTTCAACAAAGTAACAAAATTCTCAAATTTATCTTCAAGTGTGAAAACAGAATGAAGCCCCTGAAAATCGGTACTCCCGATCAATGAATAGAAAGTCTTCCAGTTATTATCCGACATAGTTCTTATCATTTTTCCTCTAGGGGCACAGGACTCACAGTGACGACATATATATTTCAGTAAAATTGCTCTATGGTCACCAATGAACGCTTCGAACACAGTTGCATTAATAAGCCGCAAGTCGGCACTAGTAGCTACATAGTCAACCTTTGTGGAAGAGGTTTGGCCATTCATATTAGTAACAACTCTAGTTGGCTCTCTCGAGGTAACCAATAAATTATGACATGAAAACAAATCATTTAAAGATCGAGATTGTGTTGACAGGGAGAAATAATCTATGTTGAGATCTCCACACAAAAAAATTACATTAGAGACAGTACTACAGTAAGCAAGAACATATTCCAAGGATTTAATAAACAAGTTGAAGTCACCTGAGGGAGGTCTATATACACTAATAACACAGAAAGTATTCTCACCAAATTTAATCTTAACTGCACACAGTTCACAGTGCATTTCCACCGAGTATTTGGCCACATTAAGCTGTTGCACTTGAATTCCCAACTTGACATAAATAACAACACCACCATGTTCACGGATGGGTCTGGTATAAAAAGAGGCTATCTGATAACCAGCCAACGACATGTAGGGTAACCGCACAGAAGAACACCAATGCTCGGCCACACTCAGTAAATCAGGGCTGTAAGAACTAAGTAAAACCTCAAAAGACGATATTTTGTTGGCAATGCTTTGTGCATTTATTTGCATCAGTTCGAACTTTTTTATTTGCATCAGTTCGAACTTTTTAGAACCGCTACTTTCGTCGTCTTCACGATCCGATATGGACTCTACAATGGCGTACTTGTTTGTTGATGTTGACTATGGAGGGCTATTGCTTCGCACTGGTTGCTGTTCCGTGAGGTTTACGAAAAAATTTGTTGATTGTGATACCTTCCGGCCAGAAAGCGGGATCCAGTAGCTGAGACTGAAACTCAGATGGAAATGACAGCTTGAAGGAAGAATAGACCTCAGGTTGTTTCGAGTTCAACTTTTCACAGACAAGATTAGGAATCCTGTTATTCAAAAATTTCTTGAGATCAGCTATAGACGTTGCAGGACTCAGTCTGGACACATGTATGTAAGAAAGCTGTTTCTTGGGGACACTGGTCAAGGCATTTGAAGCGGATGATCCAATTATGGGCCTATTATTTCTAGGATTCTTTTCAACACGAGAGACTTCGGCTTTTGATCTACGTTTAGATTTATTAGATTTATTCCCCCTCCCAACAATGACACTCCATTCATGAGGGCCAGAATCCGCCAGCACCGACACGCCGGAAACCGCTCCGGAATCCGAGACATCCCCAGATGGACCAGGATCAAGCGTCGCCACTTCATCTGTAGTAGAACGCTCGCCAGACAGCGAATCATCGGGAACAGGAGCAAGCGTAGACACTCCGTCTGCAGAACGAATTTCAGGCAGTGAACCACCTGAAAGATGTGACGGTATCTTTATCTTATCAAGGGAATTCCGTTCAGCTGTTTTCATCTTCGTTAAGGTGTTTTTGTTCGTTTTTAATAATTTTATATCCTCGACGAGTGATAAGATTTGTTTATTTTGAGATCGAATGAGATTCTTTAACTGGAAAATCTCCGATCTTAGTGGGCCGATCATTTCGGTCATCACAGAACGAATGGTAATTATCAGCTGACTCTCACCCTTCGTCGACTCTTTTGAGGGTTCTGGTGGGAAAGATCCTGAAGCATCCACTAACTGGCAATTTTCACATAACCACTCATTAATTAGTCCGTTTGTTCGCATTTCATTGAAAGAATCAATTGAAATGTTAAGGCAACTTATATGAAAACAATTTTCACAATTTATACATTTGATAGAATCATCTTGTCTATCAATTTTATTATCACATTGAGAACAACTTATTCCGCGTACGCGTGTCGCCATGATCGAACATGAATTCATGAATTGAAATAAAGACCTAAATTTATCAGAAATTTAGAAAAAAATTTCAAGCGCGCTAAACGACATGAATTAACCGATGACACTAGGAGAGCAAAAGTTGCCAAACCTTGGATTTCAGCAGGTAGATACAGAAAATAATAAATATTCTGCTTATTATGAATTCAGCAATTAGAAAAATATCGGATTCCAAATATATAAATTTGTATATTTTATTCAATGTACTAACAACGATATAGTAAAATTGTGGAATTGAAAATATATTACAATCCGACAACGTAATCTAATCATGTTAGGGACATGTAAAAATTATGTATACTCCCTCTATCTATGTTTATTACTTTATGATCTTAAGAAACTTCGTTTTCGAGATACAAGGTGTTAAAGTTTAAAAAAATAACTTTTTCCTTATAACTCTAGTATTAATACAATCATATTGATTCAATTTTTAGGTATTGAAGTTTAGATAATGCAATGTTTCGAATTGGGTGAGTGTCTCCTTCCGAAATTATCCAGTGGCGTAGAGGTGTGCGATGACCCTTTTTCTATTGAAAATCTACACCACCTTTTTTTTTCAACAAAATTATTGCATTTCTGAAATCAACAGAGCTTCACTAGAAAAAAAGGACCCTTGAATTTTTTTCATAGAATGTACCATTTTCGAGACAATCGAGTACCTACAACACTACTCACGAACATCTACAAAAATTGATTTTTCAAATTTTCGCATTAGTGTTAATTGAAAGTTAAAAAATTGACGTAGTTATTATAATGCTTTTAGATGAGATTCAATTGAACATTTCAAAAAGAACATTTATCAGACATTTAAACGCAGAAAAATGTGTAGCCATTTTAATTGTAAATTTGGAGTCGACATAGAAAGATTTTTCTTTCTTCTCTATACTTATTATATTTTCGATAAGGGTGGATGGATTTCGTTTCTAAAATATGAATATTATATAGTTGGACAATGCTGTGCAATTTCAATTTGAATGCTCATTAGTAAGCACCATCTAGGAATTTGGAATCGAGAAACAAGATGAAATTAAAATCATGCCGTAGATGTGTGAGAATCTTTCTGTTGTTTCAAGGATAATTCTCTTGCCTTTTCTTTATATATGCAAAATGCATTGTTCTCAGAATTGATACAGCTAAAACCGCATATCGTCGGATTATTGCCAAAACCAGATAAGTAACATTTCGTTAGTTTTGTGTAAATGAGGTTCAAAAGTTTCTGCCTGCAATAAAACAACTTAATGAAAGGAAACCTTCAAGAGATAAAAAAAATTACATTGATTGTGATGCTGACATAATTAATGCCAGAAATCAGGAAAATTTGGTTACGAAAATGCAAAAATGATAAAATGTACCCATCTTGTTTTAGCAGTGGACCGACGATATAGATAAACATTAAATCATTTATGTTGATTTTCAGATCGAAACAACTATATTCAAGTCCACTGATGGAGATATTGACGGGACTGGTGGAAGAAGTGGAGTTGGAGCTGGTTCCGGAGGTAAGAAATAAGAGTGATAATGCTTGTACTTTAGGAAGAAATTATGATTCACATTCTACGATAGTTTGAAGAAAACAATAAATTTTAATATGGTTTCTGATGAAAATAGAAAATACTAAAATAAATCAAATTTCTGCCAAAGTGAAACCAATTTTCATACTTCTCTGCACAAGTGCAATTATGGAATAAGAATCATTCACTACTGCACTCAATGAAATTTAAAACACAAATATAGAATGTTTTAAAGAAAAATATACGGATTTACCTAATCGATCACTATCTCACCCAATGAAATTAATTCTGAGTGACACCAAAATTCGTATACCAGGATACTAAGGCCCAGTTTCACCAAACAGCACTTGATCCCAGATTGATTAAACTCCGCTTGTTACTAAAGCAGGCTTAACAGTGTTTTCTGTTTCACCATGCATCAACCCGTCCGAAGATGATCGCGATTAACCAAATCGCGATTAAATAGTCAAACCATTTGGCAACGTTGTGAACAAAAAGTTATATAGTATTCTGTATCGTATTAGCAGTGATGACCACTATTGGCGCTAGGTGTCAGGTGTCAATCATTCATAACTCATAACATTTCAAAACATTTGTCATCTTGTAAACAAAAAACAAAGTTAATTTTTGCCGAAAATGTCGAGTGATGTGCTTCGAAATGTCGGAAACTTGCAGAAGTTAAAAAGAAATTATCCCATTTCACAAAACCACATATTCTGGAAAAAAAAACTATATAAGTAATTTTATTTTTATTAACAAGTTTAACTGCTTCTTGAATAATATTTCAATCAAACATATCAATAAATTATTCTTTGCAATTAATTTCATAAAACACAAAAACAAAGTTTACGTGTATTTTAAATGGGAAATATTGAGCCTATACATATAGTCATATTTTGATAAAATTGACCCAAAAATTAGAAATTTCCGGAAAAATAATTACATAGACAAGAGTTCCATACTGATAAATAATTATTAATCTCAACTTGAAAGGTTGTAATCCTCCAAAAATGGCCGATTAGTGCTAAATCGCGATTGGTCGATTAAATGGCGCTTTGGAATGTGGTGAAACGCTACATTACATTAATCGTGATCTAAGGCCTCACTTAAGAGCCAAGTCAAGATTAAAGCATTTGGTGAAACTGGGCCTAAATCTATATGTAAGTTATATTGATCACCATCACATCCAATAAAATTCTACTTGCTTGACACCAATTTAGTATGTTTCAAAGAAAAATCTACGGATCTAATCAATCATCATCCAATAATCTTCTTCCCAAGTGACAACAATTTCTATAGGCTCAAATAGTTGTAATCTACGTAAGCTAAAGATATCTAACTGGATTAAAAAATCATAATGAAGGGAGCTATTGCAAATCCCCGATACATACAGTGCGCGTCAAAATTATGGAACAAATTCATTTTCTGAGAAGAAAAATATTTGGCAACAAAATCCTGAAACAGGTCAATTTTTGTTTTACTTTTACCAAATTTTTATGCATTTTTGAAGGATTTTTGTTGCACCCTGTGCCATCCCCATCAACTCTTCAAATTTTTTGATTAGGGAGAATGGATCATGTAGTCCCTTTATGGCAAGGTCTTTGTATCTCCTTTGCAGGAAAGCAGAAATTTTCAAGAAAAAAAATTTGTTTTGTTGAAAAATTAGTTACTTCAAAGAGGTTTTCAGTATGCGCTCTTTGTCATGGCTCATTCACTTTGGGACGATGGTACCTAATGAAATTTGTCTCCGAATGAAAGTCGGCCATTACAGTTTTGTTGAAGCACAACTTTCAACCCCTACGAACCCTTTAATGGAGAAAAAATGGAGTGACATTGGAAATTTATTTTGGCATTGAAATATCACCCGGAGAATCATTGTGCATTACAAGATAAGTTAAATTAAACTAATAACATACCTACTTAAGATCAAAACTGAAGCGCAGTGTTTCATACATTCTAATTTTTCACGTGAGGAGGTTGAAAATTGTGCATCGATAAAACTGTAATGGTCGACTTCCATTCGGTGAGAAATTTCATCAGGTTCATAGAAAAAAAAATTACAGTTTAACCTATAACACATAGGTATCTATACGTGGAAACAATTTCTCAAAGAAATTATAATATTTTTGATTTTTTTAAAAAAAGTACTTATTTCATTGACGGTGAGTTAAAAATACATCATTTTGTCTATATCAGAGAAAATCATCGTAAAGAAACATTTGTAAAATTGTACTTGTTATGTTATCGCCTTGAAATGTTATTGTTTGTCTTATTTACAGCTGACCTGATGATGGCCTAGTGCCGAAATCGATAGTCTTAGAATATAATTATATGAAAATTAGTGTGTCTTCTATTTTCTTTCCTAATTGATCTGTTTCAGGATTTTGTTGCCAAATATTTTTCTTCTGAGAAAATGAATTTGTTCTATAATTTTGACGCGCGCTGTATATTATCTCATCATTTTTATATACTCTGTTACATATATTTCCAGCTGATGGGGAAGGCCTGGATGACGGTTCAATACCAGTTGCTGAGGTGGTAAGTTCTGTTTTTTCGTAATATCCTTTATACTCAAACAAAATTTGTCGTGCCCTCTTATGAGATTGCTTTTTTCGTCCGAAATCAGTAGTGCATTAATATCACCAATGATATGCAGTAATCTCTGCCATCTGCCATCAGTAGAGAAGAGAGTGGTCACTTCAACAACATATTATTTTGAGCGCCATAGGAAGTTCATCAGAGTTCAAGAGATCTGATGATGATCAACTATCAATTAAAGAGAAACAGGCAGAAATAGTTCAATATAGTCTTCATTCAGGTGTCAGACTTTTTCAAGAAAGTGTAGGCACACTAGAGATCTGATGATGCCAAGGGAATGCAGGAGTTCAAGAATTTTACAAATGAACAGATGGTTTGGAACCATCCCATGACATTCAATATTGAATTCTGAGCCAAAAAAGCACTATACTGTTATAATAAAAACATTAAAATCACATACGTCATGTTGTATGGTTCGTTGCTTCTATTGTTACTGAAATTACATTCGATCCTGAAGAGAATAACCCTACATTCCCATCACTCTTCAACCCATTCCAAAACGTCAGATTTCCTTTGATCACCCTGTACTTACCTCATGTATTCTTATTTCAGTGTGAATGTTGCCACTGTGCCATATGCAGATGTAAACCGAAATTTGTGAAGAGATGGCTTACTGAATCTGGAATGGATGTCAAGAAATTTGGTCTTCTTGGTCAAGGTAAAGATAGAATAAGGATGGTTTACTCTTGGGACACAGTTCATGTTCCTGACGATTGGGATTTCGCGAGAGATCAAGAGAATGTCAGAAAATCGGAAATGGAGGAATTGGTGAGTTGAAGTTTTTGACATCATTCAACCGTCTTTGTGAATCTTCAGAAATGTGCTTCTGCGTGAAATTTCACTACGTTTTCCAATAAATCTACCCATATGGCGTCAATTGTAGCTTGAATATTAGCTTCTATTGCTTCAAAAGATGCTGATTTGTCGGCATAATCCAATGACACAACATAGCACCATAATAAGTAATCGAGAGGTGTTAAGTTGGCAATTAATAGGACCACTTTTGGAAACAAAGTTGTCACCAGGCTTTTGTAATAAATTGAAGTATGGCAAGTTGCGTCGTCTTGTAGGAACCAAATGTCGTCAATATTTAGTCGAGTTAATTTTGAAAACAAAAAATCAATCAGCATGGTTCGATAGCGATCGCTTTTTCAGCTCCTTTCTCATTTCGAAAGAAATGAGGACCGATGACGCCATCAGCTTGTAAACCGCACCAAACAGTCAATTTTAATGGATCTTATGGTGATTCGTTAATGGCTCGAGATTTGTCTTCTGAGTGATTTTTCTTTACAGAAAGTTGATAACTAAGCAATGAAACATGAATCTTTGTTTTCTGAAGACAATCAGAAATTCATGGGAAACCTTCAGAATTGCCAATTTCATTCGAATCGAATTAGAATCAAAAATATTGAAAATTCTCATAATTTGTCTCAATTGTTCTTATAAATCTTATTAATATGTTAAAAAATTATTTCCCTGTTTATATGGGCCATAAAGTATTTACATAATGTAATCAATAATGATATCGGCAAGTGAGCAATAAAATGAAAATAACAAATTTGAAGGATATAAAATATTAAAAGTAATAACAATAATATTTATTAATCTCAAAAATTATTCACAACATCCAAATCATTGCAAACGAATAAAATAGAGACAAGTCATAAAAGATCTTATTTTCTACAAAATGAAATAAACTCATCAACTGAATAAGGTTTACAATCCAAAATAAAATTGTAAATGCGCCTTCTAAACAAGGTTATATCTTCAACAAACTGTTATTGCTTAGGAAGCAAATTAAATAAACGCATGGCCATATGAAGTGGTCCCCTTTCAAACCTAGCAGTACTGTGAATAGGAAGAAGGAAAGGATGAACTTGTCGAGTATTATTTTTATTGGCATATGGCAAAAAATAACTTTTCCGTAACTTAAGAAAGATGAATAAGTGATAAATGTAAAGACCAAAGACGGTTTGGATTCCATTGGATCTGAAAACTCCGCGACAGGATTCACGAAGCCCAACCTACTCATTATTCTCATCACTCTTTTCTGAATGAGAAAAATTTCATCAGCACCAGACAAACTGCCCCAAAAAATAATTCCATATGCCAGCACAGACTAGAAACTAGCAAAGTAGAGAGCTCTCACCACAGCACTCTCCAACCTGTCCCTGATCATGAAAATCAAGTAAGCCGAAGAGGTGAGAGACTTTCCCAACTTAGACACCTGATGATCCCACCGCAGGTGTTTATCTAGAGCAACTTCAAGAACAGAATCCTCCGATTTAATTTGACCGTTACCATGACACAAAAAAGGTGGCTAGTTCTTCACCGACTGGCTGTCATAAAATAAAATACCCTGAGTCTTGCCATGATTTAGAATGAGATCACTTTCATTACACCATCTATCAACAGACAAAACCGTATCCATCCCCTCTACAGGACTCGACATCACCTGATATAATAAAAAAATTGCTGTCATCAGCATAAAGAATCGACTTAAAATTAACAGAGGTCTTAATATAACAAAGGGAATTCACAAAAACAATAAAAAGCAGAGGGCCCAATACACTTCCCTGAGCAACGCCCCTAGTAAGAGATCGTTCCCCAGAGAAGTGGACTGCACCATCTAGAGTGAGGGCAACCCTCTGACGTCGATTGCTTAGGTAGCTCTCAACAAATTTCAAAGAGATATTTCTAATCCCACATAACTCTAGTCTAGCCAATAAGGCTCTATGCTCGATGGAATCAAAAGCCTTGGTCAAATCGAACATCAAAGCCAATGGAATTTCATCATTCTCAAGCGCCAAAAGAACAGAATTTAGCAACTCAAATATAGCAGTCTCGGTACATTTATCTTTCGTGAAACCTTGCTGATTATCAGCAAGAACATTAAATTTTTGAAAAAAACTGATGAGAAGACGACAAAAACCTTCTCAAATATCTTAGAGAAACTAGATAAGATACTAATAGGTCGATAGCTACTGAGTTCACAGGTATTTCCCTTGTTGAAGAGTGGTTTGACCAGAGCAACCTTAAGCTCGTCAGGAAAACAACCCTCTCGGAAAGCGCAATTAATAAGATGAGCAAGCGGGCCTCCTATTATATGGGTGGATTTTTTTATTATAGAAATCGGAATTCCATCATGACCTGAAGAGTTAGAGGTTTTCAGCATCTTAACGGCATCACTTACATCCCTCTCTCTCTCTGTGACATCGAAGAAATAAAAAGACTTGCTCGTATCGTGAGAAGTTTTTGAGGATGAGATTGCTCCAGAAATCTTCATACTCAGAGATATGGCTGTTTCATAACATTTGATCCGAGATTTGATCTGGCTTTTAAAAATTCTGCATTTTAACATCATACAGTACTAGTTCTACTAAATAAGACATACTCTGACCAGTTCAAGTTGGGAGCAGGTTGGGAGATTCACTTTTTCTTAGTTCTCTCCATCAAGGCATCATATTTGAGCAGTGGCAACACCAGCTTTCAAAAATAGAGGAGGAAGGCTCAAAAGGGACCAGGATTCTTGGAGGGGAGCCAAGATTTTCAGGTCCATCTAGTTAACGTTAAATCCATATTGTATTTTTTGCTAAGGCGATATTTCAGGTGGGCCAGAAAATGTTCAGGGGGACACGGGCACCCCCTGAGCACTCGATATTCAGACTAGATACTATTTTTGATTCATACAAGCGCTAAAGTTCTTCTAATTGAAGCTGTTTCACTTATATTATATCGCAAATGTTTTCATTTAGATTGCTCAAGCGGAGAAATTTGACAGGGAACGGAAGGAGATCTTAGCTGCAATTGCATCTGAAGGTGGTGAAGAAGAAGAGGAGGAATATGAGGAATATGATATTGGCGAATCTAGCGAGGAAAGGAGACAAAGAATGACGGAAGATGACTGGGCTAGATACAAAGCGATGGAGTGGGCAGGTACCTATATATTTTGTTATTTTAATTCTAACGAACTGAACCGACATATACTAACTGACAAAGAAACTGCAAAATTGAGAATGAGCTGTTCAAATTTTAATTTCTTTGGTAAAACATAGCTAGTACAGCAAATCGGTCTCTAATGTACATAAGTCTTAGACGTCGGTCTTGAACTTCATTTATGTCCTTTCGACGTCCGGTACCTACTCTTCTTCGATTTTGGGCATTATCAAACCACGTTTGACAACATCTCATAACAGTAGTTGGATTTCTTTTCGTACGGTTTACGATTTCTCGAAATCACAACCCCGCCTCCCGTAGACCAATAATTCGACCTCTTTCAAATTAACTAAGCTGGCGATAAATTCTTTGTACACGTGCTCTCGGCATTCTAACAACTAAACATCGATTTTGGAACTCCTCGAAAAACTGGTTTGTTGTGAAATTTAAAAAACTTGTAACAAACGACTACATTATTTAAGTAACAAATAGTTTACATGAAAAAATCCTTTCTCCTACTCCTTGCTATACAATCTATCTTTTACAAAAAAAAATTAAGATTTGAACTGCTCCTTCTGGGTGTTGCAGTTTTTTTGTTAGTTAGTATACTTTAAACTTCTTTTGCAGTTAGGCCGTAAACCTTTTACTACTTCGTTTGAGTGTTATTCATATCTGGCAAATTAACGAGTTCTGTTGTAATAGGTGGCAATATGCCAATGAAAAGTATTTGTATAACTACTACGAGGCGTGTATTTAAAGTAAGGTCTCCAAGGCCATTGTATCGCCGCAAGTAGCGCTAGATGAAATCCGGCAATACTGTTGAATACGTTAGGCCCGCTTCCACCAATCGACACCTGGTGGAGCTCATTAGGACGCTCAGTCTTGACGTAGCAGCCATTTTCAATGGAAGTGCCGGTTGTCGCTCCCGCCAGGTGCGAGTTACGTTCAGTCATTAAGTTTTTGCACTCAAAAAAAACTCAACCTATATAAATTCATCGTCAGTTGGAAGAAGTGTGTGGTGAGAAATGTAGGGACGTGAAAAACGTTCGAAAATGGTGTAGAGAATTTTCTGCTGGCCGACTAAACGTTCACGACGAGGAGCGCAGCGGCAGGCCGTCACACTCGGACGAAACAGTGCGGAAAGTTGAGGCTTGTGCTGAAAGATCGCAGGTTGACTCTCAATGAGTTGGCCGAAAAACTCCAAGATGTGTGCAGTAAAGACTCTATTCATTCAATTTTGGTGAATAACCTGCAATACCGAAAATTATCAACCAGGTGGGTCCCGAAAATGCTTACCCCGGAGCACAAAGTCAAACGTGTCCAATGTGCCCAAGACTTTCTCGCCAGTTTTGAAGAGGAAGGGATAGAATTTGTTGATTCAATCGTCACAGGAGATGAAACATGGGCTCATTATTACACACCGGAGACGAAGGAGCAGTCGAAGCAATGGAGACACACGCATTCGCCAAAAGTCAAAAAATTTAAGCAAGAAAAATCGGCAGGCAAGGTTATGGCCACCGTCTTTTGGGACAGAAAGGGTTTATTGCTAATCGATTTCATGCCTCGTGGAACAACAATAAACGCTGATAGGTACTGTGAGACCTTGAGGAAACTTAGAAGAGCTATCCAAAATAAACGAAGAGGGATGCTGACAAAAGGAGTACGACTTCATCACGACAACGCGCGTCCTCATGTGGCCGACAAAACAACGTCACTCATTACGGAATTTGGTTGGGATGTGTTGGACCACCCCCTTACAGTCCCGACGTCGCCCCTAGTGACTTCCACATGTTTCCTGCTCTTAAAAAACATCTAGGAGGAATGAAATTTGCGAACGATGAAAAAGTTCATGAAGCGGTCATTTCGTTCTTGGCAGAATCGTGGTTCGAGCAGGGGATACAAAAGTTTGTCGTACGAATGAGGAAGCTCATCAAAGTGAATGGCGATTTTGTAGAAAACAGCTTAGATTTCAAGATTTACAGCAATGTATTATACAAAACTTAGTAAATAAATGTTATTTAAAGTGAAAAAATAAATGGAGAACTTACTTTGAATACACGTCTCGTATTTAGCTGAACATGCAGAAGAATACCATCTTAGGTAGCTTGTGTGGCCTCGGGGCTTTTTCATTGTAGGCATAAGCCTTCCTTATAAGGAGGTTTGTGCGATTTTACGCTATGTTGAAGGTCTTCACATTTAGTTCTATTGAATGGTCGTATAGGAATATTATATGCAGGTCTTCACGAACCATGGTGCATTTACGGCTCGTCTGAGGATCGTATTCTGCACGACTTGAAGTCCTTTCAGATGGGACATCACGGCGTACTACCAAGCCGGGCATGCGTAAGGCATGATCGGACAAATGCTGGACTTGTAGAGAGGAAACTTGTCGGAAAGAGACACTTATTTGCATTTTGCAAAGTAGCGGTTGCAATGATGCCACTGTTGATTTTTCGTCCACACAGCTGATATGAGGTTTTGGGTCGAAGTGAGCTTCTTTTCAAGTATCACACGCAGACACTTGGCTTCATTTTTTCATTCGATTTTCCTATAGAACATAGTTTGAGAACAGCCTCGCTTTTCTCTGGGTTCACATCGATTCTCCATCGAACGAACTATAATCCCTCTTGAGGTGGCTTCTTGCAGGTACAATTTTTTTCCGCATAAGACTATCTGAAGTTTTCTGCGGAAAAAATTGACATATCGGCAACAAAATCAATTTCAAATGAATAACTACGCTACGGTTCCCCTTATATTAATTGACCAAATTCACATTTTATGCATCTCCATGTCTAAAACTATTGAACTAATCAAATGTTCTCTCTTAGGTCTTCGTCATCAATATATAAAAGGTGTGGCACCCGTAGATGAAAAAGTACTTGATACCTACTCCCACGTATCCTGGACATCACAACCGCCACCCCAATTGCTTTTGGGAACGACGACAAAAAAATTCCAGAAAACTACCTCTACTGCGACCGATGCATATTCAGCAAAGGTGAGGAATTGAGGAAGTCTTTAGAGTTGAAATCTGAAAAAGATAAAAAGAAGAAGTAGGTAGAATCGAATCAAACGGAAGAAGAAAAGACGATTGAATTATATCGCAGAATGTATTCTGTAGGTCTCTCCTCTGCTGATATTCACGTCACTTTGCGAAACGCCAACTCTTTTAGCAACAAACCTTCGAGCATGGCTTTCTTCAATTAGAGCCACAATTTGTGCACGGTCAGTATTATCACTCTACGATTCATGTCAGCAGTCAAAAAAAGTTTTGATTAATATACGGACAGCTTGGCCACGCTGAGGTCCCTGGAATCAGCCCAGGGATCTCTGCTGACATGGGAGTGTCGTAATACCATAAACCATCCAGCCAGAGGCAATAGTAGAGCTATTCTCTACTTTGCTAGCCAAACATTGAGGTTAACACTTGTTGGTCTTTTTTGTGGACTTGGATAAGACCAACAACAGGTAGAAGTCCAAAAATGATATTGCTCACGCAAGGAAATTTCTGGTGCTAGCTAAACCAGAAAGATCTTGAAACCACGTGCTGAGCTTTGGGTTAAGATGGGTCTACTGACAGGTCACTGTCGGTGCAAACATCTCTTGTACCGCATGGGAAAGGCAGCAGATGATATTTGCAGGCTCTGTTGAAAGAAGGTTGGAACATCTGAACACATGGTGTGTAAATATCTGGGGTTGACTGGCCTAAAATGAGAAAGTCAGTGGTGGATACTCAGGAGGTAACAACCAAGGATATTGGCATTTTCGTTAAGAGTATCATTTAGTTTGTATACATAAGTAGGGTTAGGTCGGGTTAATAACAAAAGATCCATGTGGTGGCAGTTCCCTGATGGCTGATAGAGCGGCAAAGACACCGATTCAAAATAATGACATTGATATAACCCGGAATATATGGTAAATGGGTAGTGAAATCAGTCTCGGTGAAATCTGACGGATATATTCTGAAATATCGAAATTCCATAGTTTTTTTGCCATCTTATGATACGGTTCTCACGTAATTTTCTCATTCTAAATTTAAGTTCGATTGAGGCTAATCCGCTCATTCTGCCATATCTCGCAAAACAAAATCGTGCGAGAATATCTCAGATTCGCACAGATTCCACGGTTATATTATTATATGTTGATACTCTGAACTCTTCAGCCACGGATTTATCTATAATCTGTAAATCTTGTTACCAAAAAAAATGTTTTGCCGACCCATATTTTTCAATGAAAAAATCACTAAACGATTTTTAGTTATTTTGAAACTAAGGATGGGGGCTAACATAACATTAAACAAATAAAGAAATATGTTTTGGCGAAGAAATCAATTGCTCCAATTAACAACTGTTCATATTTCAGAGCGATTCCTCATCAAGAACGGAGTCAATCGAAATAGAGCAGCGTCCATCAATTTATGAAAGCCACCTACCACCTCTACCTAAAGGCAAATCGAAAAGTAAATTGCATAAACTAATGTCGAGGACTGGAGTGATAGATGAAAAGTAATTATTTATACAATTATCATTTGTTTGAATTTCTGTTTTTCTAGATTCCATTTAGTTTTGCCAGTTAGTTTCAAACTCCTTTCTGCAAGTTAAATATACTGCTCCACAAGAGTTAGGGGTATCGTATTCAATCGTTTTGAAAAGTATGTAATCTTCGAGAAATTCGCTGTAAAATCATTTAAAACTCAATAACAACTTGAATCGATCCAATAAAAATCAGTATGAGACATTTCGTCAATCTGGTCGCCTTTTTTTCTGAAGTTTGGTTCTTTGCATATGCTTCCTGAATGTTTTTATTTTAAAATGAAGTCAGTTTATCAACGGCTTCGATTTGAAACGAGTTTTCTGAAAATGCCAAGACCTAAATTATCAAACGCTGAGGCTAATAGGGCTATCGGAATGCTACAGGGTGGCCTACCTCAGGTTGTTGTAGTGGAAAGGCTCCAAGTCAGCCAAAGTGTGATATCTCGACTTTGGAATAGGTTCAGGGTGACAGGTTCCGTGTTGGAAAGACCAAGGCTTGGTGGGCGACGAAAAACAACACCTGCTCAGGATCGTTTCATCACCGTTTCGGCGAGAAGAAGCCTACATCTACGTGTAGAATGCTTCGGAATATTCTTCATAATGCAGATGGGGTCCAAGTTTCCATCGAAACCATCAGACGACGTTTGAGAGAGTTGAATCTAGGTTCTAGACGTCCATTAAGAGGAGTTACATTAACACGTGACCATAAGCGTCAAAGACTGGAATGGGCAAGGCAACATATCAATTGGAACGATCATTGGCGTAGTGTCCTTTTCACTGATGAATCCAGTTATGGACGATTTTCAGATTCTCGAAGAATAAGGGTATGGACAATCCCACGCATACTCCGTAATCGTCGCTATGTACAAGAAGTACATCCATTCCGAGGGGGTAGTGTTATGGTATGAGCCGGGATATGTTTCAACGGGCGCATTTGTCCTGGGAATATGACCGCCTTACAGTATAGGGAGCATGTCATTGACAATGTTGTACCAAATTTTCACGCTGCTATTGGTGAAACTTTTCAATTTCTAGACGATAACGCTAGACCGCACCGTGCAGCCATTGTTGAGAATGCGCGCGAGGAGCTTGGTATTCCACATTAACCAATACCTCCGCACTCATCAAGGCCCCTAAGGAGGTTGTCAGTTTTATTAACGTCATTGACGACCTCCTTGGGTTACCATGAATTAGTAGGTAGAGAACAGAATATCTACATGGTCGCAGTTCCCGGAAGGCTTCCGAGCCATAAGGACCCCGGTTCAAATAATAAAGTAATAATAATAGTAGTACAAACGATTGATGCCTTCTGTTTCAAGATATTCATTTACAGTTTCGGTGCGATGCGATCGGGCATTATCGTCCATTAATACGAATGGGTCATCAACAGCTGCTCGTCATAAATTCACGTGGGTAAACAGAACTTCCTGAGGTATCTAACACCAGTCATGGTTCCCTGAATATGGATAAGTTCTGTGCGGCCATTGGAGATAATCTCAGCCAAAAACCTAGCACATCCTCTGGCGAAGGAAGGCCCGTAACGAGCTAAGCTGTATCTATCTTGTATCAAACGAATCCCAAAATTATGTGGAATAGCACTTGGGTCCAATTTAGACGCCGAACTCTGTGTTCCGGTGGTAATTGGTGTTCTCTTAGTGGTCGACAATCCTGTCGCAAGTATTCGTCTCCGTAATGTAGAGAGAGATACTCTCCAAGATATGTCTCATATCTCTTTGGAGTGCTGGTAATGCTAACTCTGGACAGTAAGCTGGATATAATGGTTTTGTCGTTGATTATGACATGTCTTCCAACGCTCCTTGGTCAGAAAAAATTGGTTTGTATAGTGTATCCAAAGTCACTTGGAGGAGGCCAAAATATTTCAATTATACAGTCCAAGTTTCCAGAAATTCCTTTAGGGCCAGTGAATATACTGCCTTACAATACTTTCAAATAAACCCTGGTATTTAGCGGATCGCGGTATCCACTTCAAAGGGACATCTGGCCAAGCGTTTTGATTGACAAGTTCAAGTAACTTTGGATATACTATAATTGGAGATATCTTGTTCGAGATAGGCCCCTTTGTGAAACGTCAACTCTATTAGCCACAAACCTTTGGGGCCTTCATGCTGATCATGCTGAGATTTTTTATCTGCACAACAGATGGTTTCTCAGCGATCCCTGTCTTATACGCCTACACTTATCCTTGACGCAGCTCGTGAAGAGTCAATAAAGCAATTTCACTTATCCATTTTTTTACAGTCTTCTACCTCTGGGACTTAAGAGAGAAGCACATAAATTCAAACGAACACAGCAAAGTCAAACAAAGGCCGTGAAAGATAAGGCAAAGAAAAGTATTCCTCATAAAGCACTAACCGTACACGATGCTGCTCGTCTTGCTAATCTTCAATCGCTTGATGTTGGCCTATTGAACACACATGTAAGTTGTGATCATTGGAAGAGAGTTTTGTTAGTTGATATGAGAGTGATGTAGGTTCGTCGCTCTAGGGACAAGATGTTCCAGAAAGCTTGCTTTGAATTGGAAGTGAATTGAATGCTGATTGAATACTGAAAGTATATATGTGCATATGTATATGAAAATTTTCTACTGACTTGGCCTTGACAGGCCGATCAGTTCTATCGTTATAATACACAAAACTTTTGACCTTTTAACATTCGAAGCAAATCTATAATAAAAAATTATGTGGGAGTTCTGTGAGGACAGAGACTAAAATGTTATTTACTCATTTTGTGGTTTCCAAAGTGAATCTAAACGAAACACAGTTTCATATAGGATATCAATAACATTTTTATTTCAATATTGTTAGCGAATGCGAACGCTCAGGTTGTTGGTAGAGGGAAATTGACTGTATCTTTTATTTGAATTTAGTATGCGATGGTACCAGAGACCCTTACCTTTGATAAATGGCTGCTGAAACTTTAATTTATACGAATTACACAAATTTTTCTTGCAATAAAGCCAAAACTGGAACCACATCTCTTCCAATTCCATATACATTAATTTTAGGCAAAAAAAATCTGTAATCATTTGGTTACATCGAGGAGCATTGATAGTTTGAGTGACACCTTCTTCATTTTCAAAGAAGTCCAGACCAATTACTCCACCAGACCTAATTGCACATCATACAGAGAATATTTTGTGGCTGTAATAGTTTCTCAGCAGTTACATGAGGATTTACACTGCCCCATGACAATTCTGCTTGTTTTGTCGCTGAAGAAAATTCGATGCGAAAAATTGTCAGTCAAACGTTGTTGTTCAAGCAACTGATCGGCATATGTTTTACGTATTCCATGATCAGATGGCTTTAGTTATTATACCAACTGAACCTTATAAGGATGGAGATGCAAATCCAGATGTAAACAACGCCTTCGCGTACCATAAGAGAGACCCAAATGTTGTGCGCGCCGAGGCATGGATAAATTTGAATCTTCTTCAACACTTTCACTTACAGCAGCAATATTTAGATGTTGTATGGGCCTATGGGCCTTGGGACAAGAATGATAGATCCAGTCTCTTCCAAGACAGTGGTCTGACCAATTATACGCTTCGATGGACTATTATGTCAACAATTATCTGCCTGTAATGCACGAAACGTACTTACTACAAAAAAATTATTTTTGTAGTGATTTTTCATAATTTTCGCATGTTCTGCAGTAATAAACGATCCATATTGTTGAAGGGCTAACCTTCAACTACATAAACATATGACGCTTTGGATGACAGTTCTGTTTGAATCAGGGCTACAGCATGGGTAACTCAGTATCAGATAGAGAGAAAAGGAAATATATCTCACTTCCCCATTGACTCGATCATGACGTGACAAGTTGGCCAACAGGCAGATGGTAATAATTTGGATAACCCAGTTTAATGCCTATTGAATATCTACAATATGGAGGAATATTTTTTCTTCCACTTTTCGAGTTTTTCTTTCAGATTATTGTAGATTTTTTATCAGTTGTTAATACAGGCTGAAGGACTTCGGTCGATGACTTTTTGGGAAAATAAAATAAGGGGTTTTCTATTCCGTCATTTGTTCTTACTTTCTGATAAGTCTAAGCGAGTAGAGAACAAATAATTGAAATTTACATCATGTTTACCATATTTTTTACCACACTCTTATAATCCAAATTTATTATCATGCCTACTCAGCATAAACTCCTCGCCTCGTTGAAAAGCTGTATGTGGTACCTCACGAGGTTATAGTCTAAATGTTCGCCATTACTATATTTTTATATTAATATAGATAAACCCAGTCTGAATTGCAAAATTTAATAATAATATTAATATCCCTTTTTGCACCGAGAATTAAATGCATTACAAAAAAAAAAAAAAAAACTGAAATAATCATCATGAAAGATGCAAAAATGGCGGAGTCCAGATGAGCAACTCCAAGAGAAACTCCCTGATCTGCTCAACTATTTAATTTGATTTGAAAGATTTCATAAGTCTCTTCAGCTCTAAGAAATCCCGTAATATGAGAAGAATAATAAATATATGGCCTCTTTTGAGGCCAATGGTATTTGACAAAGAATGAAGGCTAGATTTAATGGTCCGAAAGTAAATGTGGTGGATACAAAAATCCTCCAAACATTCCAATCCAAGACCTTGCGAATGATAGCAAATGCTCCATGGTATGTATCCAACCAAACACTCCATACTGATTTGAAGATCCCTTATATTTATGAAATAACAAGACAACATTCCACAAAATACGAGACCCGCACCAATGATCACGAAAACTCACTAGTCAGCGAACTTTTCAATCTCACTCATACAAGAAGACTCAAAAGGATATGGCCAGAAGATCTTTGTGGATAGAACTCATTCTTCCATAACCGGATGGTTACTGTCTCATATCAAGACAACACAAAATATTTACTCATTACAATATTGAGTAGATTGTAAATTTGCAATAAATTAATAAAAAAAAAAATTATTTTCTACCCACTAAAAATGTGTAAAGAAGATGATTATTTGTCTAATCGATTCTTATGGTCGCTGGTCACTTGGGTCGTTGCAGGTACTTTTTCGTCGGTCTCGGGAACAGATGTGAAAATCTTTACTCTTCTCGTTATCGGTGCAAGTGTTGCACATATGTTGTAGTTGTAGTTTCTAGTAGACTTGTCTGAACTCAATTGAATTATTCGCCATGAAATGCCGAGTTTTATGGGCATTCAGGCTGTTTTCCATTCGACCGTTAGCAAAGCCTTTCTACGGATCCCTTAGGGGTGTGGCTCTGATAATGCTAAGTTTGTACACCGAATTCTTCAGTTCTCGGACTTAAAATATTTCCGAAGGAATCGATAGAGCTTCCTTAAGAAAAAAACTAATATGAAAATTCGAATTGATAACATTTCAATTTTTCAGTCATGTCCTTGCTTACCTGGATTTTGCACGTGCGAAGGACAGGGTCATTGGACAATCCGACAGTCCGAGATCGAAATGAAGCGAACTGGAAAACAAAAAAAATTGGAGCCAACCGAGAGCGAGCTCAGAGAAGCGGGCATTTACGTATGGAAGGGTTACGAAGTGAGAATATTTTTTTAAAATCTAATTACTGCTCACTAATGTTTACTCAACTACTCTCTAATATCTTCTTCATTATAGCTTGAGAATTCATGAATTTTAGAAGACTACCCTGTTTGCTATAGATCAATTCCACATGTTCGATCAAATCAAAAGTTGCCCTATATTTATAATGTTTTCAGTGCCCCTGTATTCACTCATATGAAGACTTACAAGTTTCTCCAGAAAGCAGCGTAGAATTTATGGTAGCAAGATCTCCCGCTAGAAAAAAAGTTGAGGAAGATTTCGTTTGCACCTGTACCAAAAGGTACGAGCAAACAGTTTTGATCGTTAAACCTGATGCCATGATATTCGAGGATGTGATAAGAAGGGCCATCCTTTATGTTGGCGGATTACAGATCGTGAATGTGAGTGAAGATCCTAGAAATATTGGGTTGTGTGAAAAGTAATTTAGTATTTTTCGCTTTATAAAAGCATTACAATCTAGTACCATAACGACCTTGTCGTAGAAGTCCTTCTCCCTATTATTGGCACCAATTTTCACAGGCCGCCTTGAGGCCAGATTTGTACCTTCAAGCGCGTTAGTCATAGACAGTAACAAGTGATAGTCACTTGGTGCCAGGTCCGGTCTATAGGAATGACGCATAAGAACTTCCCATTCCATCATTATAGCATAAGACAAGGGGCTTCTAGATACTCTGATTTTAGACAAAATAAACAAAACTATTTCAATGTTTTACATCCCGACTCTCTTAGTTGCTTCTAAGACAGAGACATAACAATTAGGAGGATATAAAGGTATCCTGAAGTTGTCAGCAAGGGTTTATTTTAAATTTGATACAATCGATGTTCGTGGTCTTAAAAATTTGAAGGATGCTATATTATCGTTGATTTGATTCTTCTCCACCAAAAAACTGGAAGGCTCTGTACCAGGGTAATATAGACACCTTGGCGCCTCAATGTTGTTATGAGAATTTCGGTATAGAATGTGGAGCGTGTTAATAGGATTGATAAGTATGACATAACCATTTTTAAACATATTCGCATCATCACCAGTGTGTAAAAAGCCTTCAGTTTTTGAGATTGAAGACGCAATAGAAATATTCCAAATTGTTTTCTATCTGATTGTGTTTTTAGGAATCACAATTTTGATTTTCCAACCATAATGATATAATACCTAACTTGGTTTTAAGGAAAGAAAAATTCGTTTGTCTCCAGAACAAGTTTCGGAAATTTATGAAGATAGATATTATGGAAGTCAATCCTATCCCCTGTTCGTGTTGAAAATGAGTCGTCATCCTATTTTGGTGTTATGCATTGCTGGCCTAAAATGTATAGATGTGGTCAAATCGATGATAGGAGAAGACAAACTTATTCCTGATTCCTGGTTCCTTCCTGAAAGCATAAAGAGGCGTATTGTTGCTACAGATGATTTAATAGATACCATTCAAGTGTCTGAAGATGCAGAACAGTTTGCGATGGAATGCAAATATTTCTTTCCACAAAGTAAGCATATAGATCTTATAGTTATGTAGGGTTTTTTATATCGTTGTCTAGGGGTTTTTATAAAAAGGCCGCCGGTACTTAACTATTGTTTATTTACACTATGTACAATTCAACGTCAATTGAATGTACAGCCACTGAACTTTCGTCTATCGAAGTTATTTTATTTCGTCTAATTTTTAATCGTCTGATTGTCTGATTATTCGACTAGATCCGTCTATATCTAACGTCGAATTATCTAACTAGCTGCGTCTAATATATTTTACGTCGAATCATATGCGTCTATCACGTCGAATTCTTACTATGTCCGTCTATTCTCTAACGTCGAATACCACCCTCGTTCGTATGTATCGTACTCCAGTCTCAGTCTTAAGTCTCAAGTACCTCTTTCCCTTATGTCTCCCTATATCGATAAATCTGCATGGTCCACAGTTTTAGGATCGATCGCGTAGTTTTCGTGTCGTCAAGTCAGTAGCGTATCATTTGTAGGGTTGGTTAAGAATTCGGATCCCACAGTTATGTGATGGTATATGGACCAATTTTAATTTGGAAAAGTGAAAATTTTGAAAGGACCAGGCACCTGACTGTATAAAAATGGCTATCGGTTAATTTCAAATGTAAGTATCTGTTTTTGTATGCCCGTAAGAAGAAAAGCTGTTGTTCAGAAGACTCTGGTCAACGTTGGTTCCCAAGTTATAAGGTGTTCAAAGTAGACAACGATAAAAGCTACAAACGTAATATTATCATAATTTTTTCACCCTGGAAAAATTTTCAATAGATCTAATCGAAGATCCAGTTGAAGGTTTTCACCGCACATGTGAAACTGGAGCCAGAATGTTCAAGATGTCGCCTCACTTAACACTTGGCAAGTTTTTTGAGTCGATAGCTATAATAAATGCAAAAAGGAACAAAGTTCGACCTATATAGAATTTGTAGCCGATGATACTTGGTGGATAGTGTGTCATTCAAAAATGCTTTTATTATGTTCTTTTGTCTTTGATATTTCAATGAAAATAGTGAAATAATAAACGAATAATAAAAATGAAACATTGTATGAGCAAAACAGATGAGCAAGTCATGTAACTCATAAGTAAAGACGATAAATAACCCTCACAAAATTAAAAAAATTTTGAAGAGCAATAAAGAATATCCGTTTTAATGGCAAATTAACTGAAAAACTATTCAAATATGTTCCCTGGTTCAAAAGTTCTGATAATATTACATCTGTAGCTTTTATTGGTTTGTCTATTTTGAACACCCTATAACTTGAAAACCATCTTTGACCAGACTCTTATTATCAGCTTTTCCTATAAAGGTCATAAAAGTCTACAAAAAACAATACTAACATTTCAAATTAAGAGGTAACCAACCATTTCTATACATTCAGGTGCCTGGTCCTCTGTAGTTTGAAAATACTATTAAATTACTGATTGAAATCGTTTGAGGGCACTACTATTTAATACATTTTTTTAATGCATTTCCCTGTCATTCTGCTGACCTAAATTGACTACTTACCTATAAAATGAATGAGTGATCTGTTTTCAGCAATGATAGAACCTATTCCTACTATCCAGAGCCGCGTCAATGACTTCTGTAAGACTTATCTCGACCCAACATTATCGAAGGGTCTAGCATCAGTTGCCAGAACGAAGCCTATTGATCCAATTATCTTCTTAGCAGAATGGCTATTGACTCACAATCCGTATCAACCGTGGTATAAGCCTAAGCAAATCAATATGGTTCCAATTTAGACCATATTTAGATAAGCCATAAGTAGATAGTAAGTTATATTTTGAAGATAGGTACATGAAAATGTTTTTGAGTACCTTATACACAATGTATACCTTTAGTTCATCGCTATATTGTTTACATACTATATTGGATATTGAAAATAAGTCTATTGTAATAATAAATAATTAGTTCATACAAATGGCTTTTTCATATCGAGTGTAACATTATATAGGGTTTTCCAATAGACGGTTTCATTTTGATATTGAAGAAAAAAAGTATATTTTGAGAGGAATCAAAGGATGCTTATTTCATTGTAAGGAGGAAGGCAGGCAATTAACCATTTCTTTTTATGAAAATTTCCATGACTAATTCGCACATTTGCGGCTATATGTCCTAGGTAACTTCTCGAATTTCATCATTTATATCTTGAATCGATTGTGCAACATTGACATAGACCGTATCCTTCACGTGATCCCAAAGAAGGTCCGAAAAAAATCACCATTTTGTCATTTTGAAGGTAATATCATTATGGCCAATATTGGCAAAAAATTGAGACAGTAGATTTTCACAAGACTCTGTTGAAGAGAATTTTTCACCAGTAAAATTGCTTGCCATGGACAGGAACAGATGGTAATCACTTGGTGCCAGGTCCGGACTATAAGGTGAATGCATGAGAACCTCCCAACCAAGCTCCAGAAGCTGGCGAGTCACTATTGTGGCCTGGCTTTGTCCTCATCGAACACAATTCCTCTCCTACCTAGTGGCCAAAGCTGGTCACTTCTGGGATATTGCTACCTTTATACGCTCCAATTATTGAGAATACAGTTCCGAGGGAAGCAGCTCATAGTAGATAATGTCAGTGGAGATGACGATATACCTATTAGTTTGATAAAATTTTGTATAAAAAATTTAGCAGAAGTACTATGCTACATAATAAATGATTCCCTCTCATATGGTATTTTTCCTAGTCAGTTGAAGATATCTGTAATTATACCAATTTATGAAAAAGGTGATCGCCAGTCTTTTGGAAACTACCGACCCATCAGTGTACCACCAAGTTTCTCAATTTTTTTTGAAATGGCAATGTGTAACCGTCTAGTTAACTTTCTATTGGAGAATAATATACTGAATGATAACCAACATGGATATATAAAAGGAAGATCTATAATGACACAGGCGCGGATCCAGGCGGGGGGGAACTGGGGGAACGTTCTCCCCCCCAAATGGCCCGGGGTACCTCTTAAATTTTGCCGGCCCTCTAGAATTTGACATACTAAGGCTCATATAATTACAAGATAAGCAAAAATTTCACCTTCAATACATTTTGTGAAAACCCATTTTTAAAAAAATGAAGTCCCAAAATGGCGGAAGTGTCTGGGGTCCACATTTTCACTACCCCCGCAAAAGTGGGTCCTGGATCCGCGCCTGTAATGACAGCTACTATTCAATTCACTGAAAATATAATAAAATCGTTCGAAAATAATGATATACTTCTAGGAATATTTTTAGATCTATCAAAAGCGTTTGACTGCCTCAATCGACCACTTTTGTTGGCAAAAATCAAAGCTTACGGAATAAGGGGAACTGCTATGAGATGGTTCGAATCATATCTGAATATCAGAAAGCAGAGGGTTAAAGTTATGAAAAACGGAAAAAGTACGAAATCAGACATAAAAATTAATTATACCGGTGTACCTCAAGGAAGCATATTGGGACCTATTTTGTTCATTCTGTTCACAAATGATATGGAACGAGCATTGATATCCGATTCGAGTCTTCTAACCAATGATGCAGATGATACAAATTTGTTGGTTGCTGGATCCACACCTACCCAAACTTAATAAATGAAGCCAGTAATTCGTATAATAAAATCGAAGACTGGATTGAAAGGAATGGTCTTCTTTTGAGTCAGAAGACAACTACCACTATTCTCTTTAGAACCAAACAACAAAGTATCACAACACCATCTCAAATACAATTGTCAAATTTGAGCATGAGACCTGAACATTGTACTAAATTTCTTGGTATGTAAATTGATGAACATCTGAACTAGAACAACCACATTATAAGTACAGGAAAAAAATTAAATTCAGTCAGCTATAGCATAAGAGTCATTAGTAAATATTTAATTGAAAATTGTTTAAAAATTTTTTATTTCACTAATTTTGAGAGTTTGTTGAGGTTTGGTTTGATTTTCTACGGATCGGATTCAGAGGTGTTGGAGATTTTCCGTATACAAGTCATAAGAACTATATTTGGACTCAAACACAGAGAATTGTGTAGAGGTATATTCAGGGAAAATCAGATTATGACAGTATTTGCATTGTATATATATATGAATGTTTAGTTTATTTATTCAAAAATAGAAATAAGTTTGTATACAATAGTTCCGTCCATGATTATAATACTACACCTACAACTGACAAAGGTGTAGTTGCATTAGTCAAAAATTCTGATTTATCGTGACCAGAACCTGTTGAAAACACCTGTTGATATTTGAAAGCAGCCGTTGAATAATATTAATATTTTATTGTTTTTATTTATTTCTGGAGCTCCCAGCAATATTGAGTCATAACTTTTATTTCGATGTCCAGAAATTCAAAACAGCTACAGTCCATTCAGGAATTATTGACATCGAAGTAGGCCATGAACGTCTAGTCGCGGCTTTATTTCTGGTTACAAAAATATCACTAAAAATTGCTATGGTTCATCATAGAAATACCAGTTTAAATTATTTTCATCATTTTTGTGTCCGAAAGATCCTGAATTTTCGAAATTACGATTATTACGAAGGGACATACAGTCATGATTTCATAAATTGAAATTCAGATTATATAACGTAAAAATATAGTGAAATGCTATCTCATTTCAAGGAAATTCAATGAAGAGATATCTATTCATTTAAGAGTCGCCCATGAAAGATCCCATTGAAGATCATTAAAATAGGCATATTCCTTTTCGCCAAAGGCTCTATAAAAATTGTTGCATTACTGATGGACACTGGATACCAACCTGCTTGCAAAATTCTTATTAAATCACTCTTATGGATCATTTTAACTGTGCTGTCTAAACTGGTGAAGAAAACAGAAAAAACTGGTTGATAAATTTAAATAGTGTAGCTTAGTGAATGGAAGAGCCGTATCATAATAAGACAGAAATAAAATTCAAAGAATCCATTTAGTATATGAAAAATTTTGACATCACAGTTGTACTGTAACTTTCAAAATTGGAACCAATTTATCAGCCGATGTGTAAATTACTTTCTAAAGTCACTATTTATTGAAACTGTTCATGACATGAATGATTGATTAAACTTGTATGAAAAATATAGGTAGGTACTATTTGTACTCGAGTTTTCTGTTTTTTATTGAAATGCTTGTATACTAGTTTCTATTAAATTACATAAATTATTTTGACCATAACAGCTTTAACTCACTCACTAAAAGCATTTTTGCATGAAATTATTTTTAATTTGTGACTTTTAAAATTTTATTGCATTCTATTATTATCTTCAAGGGGGTAAGAGATGAAGAAATTGTTGAAGTTACTCTTCTGAATATATTTTTCAATTAAATACTCAGTAAAAATTCTATAAAGCAATTGGAATTTATTAGATTTTTGGATTACTCATTGAAGAACAAAACACAGATATAAAAATACTTAATTTCAATATAGAATATAAATAAGCTATAGATGCAATGCCAAGAGTTTGTTTAGCAATCCAATCATAAAATAATTCTCTCTTCATAGATTTATATAATCCTCATGATCACCACTGTCAAAACAAAACATCCAGGTAAAAATCCAAATATCCAGCATTCAAAATAGTGCTCCTTCTACTTTTACCCTTGAATATACTTGAAAAACATTTTGTTTTCTTTCTAGAGTCCACTGTTGAATAATGCTGGCATTTTCAAATAACCAAGTTTCCTCCAGATAAATGAATTTCACATTTTGTTGCAAATATTCTCTGTATTCACCATAAAATCGTACTCTACCTACTTATTATATTTTTCTGTTTATCAATAAAAATTTTCCTTTTATTAACTGTTTTGAACTTGTAACCAATTACGTTTATGTAATGTTGTCTTTGATTGATTAAAATCCAGATGCTTTTTGGTCAAATTTCATCCAGGCTGATATATTGGTTGCTTTTGGCTCGGGTTTTGGTAACAATCAAATCATTCAATGATTCTTTGAAGGTGAAATCGTATTGCACAGGTTTTCTTCCACTAATAATCCAGGTTGTAATGACTTGCCTTCTTCTTTTTTCAAACAGTATTGAGAAATACTCAAATAAACTAATCAATGTGTGTTTGAAATTGATACAACTTTTAAGTTTCAAAATTTCTTCGATCAAAACCAATAACACAAACATACTGAAATCTAACCTCTTGTCAATGACATTTCCAATGCCAACCGAAATCTGCAATTCAAAATGTTACTGAATGAGCCAGCACTAAAAATTGCTATGGTTCATCATAGAAATAACCAGTTTAAATTATTTTCATCATTTTTGTATCCGAAAGATCTTGAATTTTCGAAATTACGAAGGGACGCATACAGTCATGATTTCATAAATTGAAATTCCGATTATATAACGTAAAAATATAGTGAAATGCTATCTCATTTCAAGGAAATCCAATCTTGAAAAACATTCTATTTTCTTTCTAGAGTCCACGTTGAATAATGCTGGCATTTTCAAATAACCCGGTTTCAGTAATTCTTTACTTTAACGCCCCCTCGTATTTTTCAGTTTTTTGTTAAACAATCAAATCATTCAATGATTCTTTGAAGGTGAAATCGTATTGTACAGGTTTTCTTCCACTAATAATCCAGGTTGTAATGACTTGCCTTTTTCTTTTTTCAAACAGTACTGTGAGAAATACTCAAATAAACTAATCAATGTGTGTGTTTAATTGATACAACTTTTAAGTTTCAAAATTTCTTCGATCAAAACCATTAACACAAACAAACTGAAATCTAACCTCCTGTCAATGACATTTCCAATGCCAACCCGAAATCTGCAATTCAAAATGTTACTGAATGAGCCAGTACCAACTTAATTTCGATTTTCCAAAGCCACCCGGGATGTCAATAATTCCTGAATGGACTGTACATAGGTATCGAAAATATTCGATATTCATTTTAGAATGTCAAATTCGATATTTTTTAATTTTTCGCATTATGATTTCGATCACAGAAAACCTATTATGCTCTAGTTCCATTAGTTGAACATCCTGATTTATCGTCACAATATTCAGTTAAATACGACATATTCAGTAGTTTGCTCCTATTTTTATGGAATACTTTCGTTATGAATTATAATATATATTATAATTTCAGTTTTGAAATTCTACATATCGATATTTATTTTGAAGTATCAAACTACTCAAACTGATTTCGTTCTTTAGTTGAACGTTTCGAAATTCAACCTAAACAATGTGAAAAGAGAATATGATTTTTATTTTAGTTCAATTATATCTGATTTATTTTATCACCCTGGTAAAGATAAATATTTTAAAAAAGGGTTAAACTGTCGTTTCTTATTTGTTGACAGATACATTCCAAGAATTATTTATCTGATAATACAGTAGATAGTTAAAATTTTTAGAATGGCCATCAACCTCATTAGGTAAGTCATTATAAATATGACAAATAAATATTTTAAATGTACCTACACACATTAAAAGTACCTAAGTCAAACTTTTGTTGGTTATCTGATGACGCCACGTTCATTAAACCATTATTTAACTTTCTAATAGATAACATAGGTATCCATAAGAATTTGTGAATAAACTAAATTAGGTCCTGATACCAGCAACTGAATTCTTATTGTTCAGAGGTCAGTGATAAATAAATACCACGAAAAAAAAAATTATAAAACAAATAAAAATTTTAAAAAAACTTCATGAAAAGCGTCTAACTTTTTCTGCTTTTCTGATCACGTTATGGTCATTAAAGCATTATTTAATTATTTACTGATAGATAGTTGAATAATTCTCATACTTTCTTCTTAAAGTTATTCAACTATCTGTTTGTAATTAAAAAATGGATTAATAATTTTTTATGCATGATGTTACCAGATAAGTCACTATTGTTTGATGACTTCTTAAAATTTTTTTAAAATGTTTATTTGTCAAGCTATCATGGCTCATGAAATGGCATTTAATAATAACTTACTAATAGATGGCTGTAATTCGCTGTTTGAAAGGTACAATATGGTTATCGTTCATTTCATACACATATATTGAACAAAAATTTCTTTATAAAAATGCAACATTCAGAAACTGAAGATAACATTCGATTATATTGTTTCAAGAATAATTAAAGAAAAAAATTATTTAAAAGCATTACCTTTCTGTACTGTCGTTGTACAACTTTTCGAAACTGAACTCATATAAATGATCCAAAGACATCTTTTTAGCTTTAAAATTATCTGTTCTGTACTTCACCCCTGTTAAACTGATACTAAGCTAGTAAGCGTACGAACACACTTAAGTACTCAAATACGTCAGGCGCGGATCCAGGACCCACTTTTGGGGGGGGGGAAAATTCTAGATTCTTCCGCCATTTTGGGACGTCATTTTTTTTTGCCGTTCATTAATATGGGTTTTCACAAAATGCATTGAAGGTGGAATGAATAGAATAAAAAATGTCCCCATTCATTTACTTGTATTTTCACATTATATAAAGTAACAAAGTGTATTAATTTTTTGATATTTTCCATGTCACTTGTGTTCAGTAGGTTATGTCATTTAATCATAGAAAGATACAAGCTTTCACTTCAAAATGGACCACTTTTTACTTCAAAATGACACTAGGTTCATTCAGCATGAAAGAAACCGAATGGATTGAATAAAACTCCAAATCAGCTTTTATACAGGGTGTTCCTAAATTGAAGGATGGGCACCCAAACTCTTTGTTTTCCATATACAGGGTGTAGAAGTTTGATTTTTTCAAGTTTTTTCTCATAGCACCTGTCCTTTACAAGATATTGACCTTGAATTTGGCATGGATATTCTAATTTAAAGTTTTCATTATGTAATAAAAGTAAAAATTTCAAACTAATCTCTAGTACCTAATACTCAGAAAAATCCAAATTATAACGAAGATCTAGTTAGTAAGGTATGATATAGCTATGAATAAATTTATTATAAGTGGCACTCGCCTTTCAGGCTCGTACCACAAACTTCCACACTCGCGAGAAATGTTGGACTTTCCCCACTTGTTGCACAATATACTAATCTATCATAGAGGAGAATAATAAGATTCAGATGACGAGATTCAGTTGAAAACGACATATTTAGTAGTTTGCTCCCATTTTTATCGAGTATTTTCGTTAAGCAGAATTTCGATTTTGAAATTCTACATATCGATATTTATTTTAGAGCATCAAATTCGATATTTTTTTAATATTTCGCATCATGAATTCGACCACACGAAACATATTATGATCTAGTTGCATTAGTCGAAAATTCTGATTTATCGTGACCAGAACCTGTTGAAAACACCTGTTGATATTTGAAAGCAGCCGTTGAATAATATTAATATTTTATTGTTTTTATTTATTTCTGGAGCTCTCAGCAATATTGAGTCATAACTTTTATTTCGATGTCCAGAAACTCAAAACAGCTACATAGGTATCGAAAATATTCGATATTTATTTTAGAATGTCAAATTCGATATTTTTTAATTTTTCGCATTATGATTTCGATCACAGAAAACCTATTATGCTCTAGTTCCATTAGTTGAAAATCCTGATTTATCGTCACAATATTCAGTTAAATACGACATATTCAGTTGTTTGCTCCTATTTTTATGGAATACTTTCGTTATCAATTATAATATATATTATAATTTCAGTTTTGAAATTCTACATATCGATATTTATTTTAAAGTATCAAACTACTCAAACTGATTTCGTTCTTTAGTTGAACGTTTCGAAATTCAACCTAAACAATGTGAAAAGAGAATATGATTTTTATTTTAGTTCAATTATATCTGATTTATTTTATCACCCTGGTAAAAATAAATATTTTAAAAAAGGGTTAAACTGTCTTTTCTTATTTGTTGACAGATACATTCCAAGAATTATTCATCTGATAATACATTAGATAGTTAAAATTTTTAGAATGGCCGTCAACCTCATTAGGTAAGTCATTATAAGTATGACAAATAAATATTTTAAATGTACCTACACTCATTAAGAGTACCTAAGTCAAACTTTTGTTGGTTATCTGATGACGCCACGTTCATTAAACCATTATTTAACTTTCTAATAGATAACATAGGTATCCATAAGAATTTGTGAATAAACTAAATTAGGTCCTGATACCAGCAACTAAATTCTTATTGTTCAGAGGTCAGTGATAAATAAATAACACAAAAAAAAAATTATAAAACAAATAAACATTTTAAAAAAACTTCAAGAAAAGCGTCTAACTTTTTCTGCTTATCTGATCACGTTATGGTCATTAAAGCATTATTTAATTATTTACTGATAGATAGTTGAATAATTCTCATACTTTCTTCTTAAAGTTATTCAACTATCTGTTTGTAATTAAAAAAATGGATTAATAATTTTTTATGCATGATGTTATCAGATAAGTCACTATTGTTTGATGACTTCTTACAAGTTTTTAAAAATGTTTATTTGTCAAGCTATTATGGCTCATGAAATGGCATTTAATAATTACTTACTAATAGATGGCTGTAATTCGCTGTTTGAAAGGTACAATATGGTTATTTTCATTTCAAACACATATATGTATATCTAAATACATATTAGACATTCGAATAAAATTTTTTCCTTTTCAAATTACTCGATTGATCCTAGATAAATTTTTCCGATGAAAAGCTACAATGAGTTGTATTATTTACTTCTTGTCACAAATTTCATAGTTTTTATATTTCTCCTCAATGAAAAAGGTCACAGACATAGACAAGATAATTGCCTCGAGTCTGAATGAAAAAAACCAACAATAAAACAATCATTTATCTTTTCAGAGGCAATTACGAATTTCTTGTATAAACGACCTCAAACTGTCTTTGGATTATTGTTGGATTTCGTGTTTAAACACCTAATCTTGCGTGCTTCAGGTAATTATCAAAAACTGACTGCACATATTTCAACCATCTCCAATCAAATAGACCGATAGTAGGAGAAGCTCACACGCGAATCAGCTCAAAAAAAACAGTAGGAGTGGCTTTTATCTGTGACTTCAAAGCTGTGAAATTTTTTGATTTACTTCTCGGAAAATAATTTTTTCATTTTGTTATATTTTATCCTAATTCTAAATAAAACTGTGGATTGGCTTGGTTTCTACTTGTTCGAAATTCATTTCAAATCGAAAATTAAATAACAGTCATTATCTTTCATCTTTTTTTTTCCGTATTCCTGGTACTGTATGCATAATGGAAACAGTTTTGGAGGAAGCTAACCTTATGGTCATCAATATACATACCGGGTGTAATAGGATCATGGTACACACCCCTTATCCCCCTTAAATTTGAAGGTTATAGTTTGAAATTTAGGATAATAATAATAATAATAATACGTATTTATTTCCAGAATTGTATGTACATTACAAAATGAAAACAAGTCACAAATTCCTTACAAAAAAATAAATCAATGAACTAATATATCTATGATATTTGTACATGACAAAAGTCTATAAATTCATTTAAAGAATATGGTTCACATTTAATTAACAGTTCGAATAATTGTCTTTTGAAGAGTTTAATTTCTTTAATGGATCTTATTTTTCTAGGTAAATGATTGAACAGTTTCATACTCATTTAGTATTTATTACGCTCTGTACTCGTTAGTCTGTGAATAGGTAATAGATATTCAATCATTCTCCTGGTAGGATCCACATTTTTACAATCCTGAAAATAGGAATTGTTCTCAAACAAAAATAACAAGAGTTTATAGATATATAAACCAGGGGAAATTTAATGAAGGAAACATCACTCTTAAATTAAATTTCCCTGTTGGTTTCTTCTTCATTTTCCTCTTCACTTTCAACACTTTCTTCATCTTCTTCATATTCTTCATCACTGTCCATCTTGTCGAAACGATGTATATTGACATTCTGCCAATTTGTATCGAAGATAGTGAAGGTACCTTCGAAAATTAACGTTGTCCTACACATCGGACAACATTTGGAAGAACTGGAGCACCACCTGTCGATGCATTCTTTGTGAAAACAATGCCTGCAATCGGTTAGGTACAGTTCTCCAGTCAACCTACTCAGACATACGCTGCAGTCTTCCTCAAAAGTTATACCCCTAGGAAAAAAAAAGTACATATTAATTCGCTGTTTGATAGGTACAATATGGTTATCGTTCATTTCATACACATATATTGAACAAAAATTTCTTTATAAAAATGCAACATTCAGAAACTGAAGATAACATTCGATTATATTGTTTCAAAAATAATTAAAGAAAAAAATGATGTAAAAGCATTACCTTTCTGTACAGTCGTTGTACAACTTTTCGAAACTGAACTCATATAAATGATCCAAAGACATCTTTTTAGCTTTAAAATTATCTGTTCTGTACTTCACCACTGTTAAACTGATACTAAGCTAGTAAGCGTACCAACACACTTAAGTACTCAAATACGTCATGCGCGGATCCAGGACCCACTTTTGGGGGGGGGAAAATTCTAGATTCTTCCGCCATTTTGGGACGTCATTTTTTTTTGCCGTTCATTAATATGGGTTTTCACAAAATGCATTGAAGTTGGAATGAATAGAATAAAAAATGTCCCCATTCATTTACTTGTATTTTCACATTATAAGAAGTAACAAAGTGTATTAATTTTTTGATATTTTCCATTTCACTTGTGTTCAGTAGGTTATGTCATTTAATCATGGAAAGATACAAGCTTTCACTTCAAAATGGACCACTTTTTACTTCAAAATGACACTAGGTTCATTCAGCATGAAAGAAACCGAATGGATTGAATAAAACTCCAAATCAGCTTTTATACAGGGTGTTCCTAAATTGAAGGATGGGCACCCAAACTCTTTGTTTTCCATATACAGGGTGTTGAAGTTTGATTTTTTCAAGTTTTTTCTCATAGCACCTGTCCTTTACAAGATATTGACCTTGAATTTGGCATGGATATTCTAATTTAAAGTTTTCATTATGTAATGAAAGTAAAAATTTCAAACTATTCTCTAGTACCTAATACTCAGAAAAATCCAAATAATAACGAAGATCTAGTTAGTAAGGTATGATATAGCTATGAATAAATTTATTATAAGTGGCACTCGCCTTTCAGGCTCGTACCACAAACTTCCACACTCGCGAGAAATGTTGGACTTTCCCCACTTGTTGCACAATATACTAATCTATCATAGAGGAGAATAATAAGATTCAGATGACGAGATTCAGTTGAAAACGACATATTTAGTAGTTTGCTCCCATTTTTATCGAGTATTTTCGTTAAGCAGAATTTCAATTTTGAAATTCTACATATCGATATTTATTTTAGAGCATCAAATTCGATATTTTTTTAATATTTCGCATCATGAATTCGACCACACGAAACATATTATGATCTAGTTGCATTAGTCAAAAATTCTGATTTATCGTGACCAGAACCTGTTGAAACCACCTGTTGATATTTGAAAGCAGCCGTTGAATAATATTAATATTTTATTGTTTTCATTTATTTCTGGAGCTCTCAGCAATATTGAGTCATAACTTTTATATCGATGTCCAGAAATTCAAAACAGCTACATAGGTATCGAAAATATTCGATATTTATTTTAGAATGTCAAATTCGATATTTTTTAATTTTTCGCATTATGATTTCGATCACAGAAAACCTATTATGCTCTAGTTCCATTAGTTGAAAATCCTGATTTATCGTCACAGTATTCAGTTAAATACGACATATTCAGTAGTTTGCTCCTATTATTATGGAATACTTTCGTTATTAATTATAATATATATTATAATTTCAGTTTTGAAATTCTACATATCGATATTTATTTTGAAGTATCAAACTACTCAAACTGATTTCGTTCTTTAGTTGAACGTTTCGAAATTCAACCTAAACAATGTGAAAAGAGAATATGATTTTTATTTTCGTTCAATTATATCTGATTTATTTTATCACTCTGGTAAAAATAAATATTTTAAAAAAGGGTTAAACTGTCGTTTCTTATTTGTTGTGCAACGATTTTGCACGCTTCATTCCATGTTACGCTACTGGAATTTTTGAAGACGCGGTAATTTGTCAATTAATCGTTTCATATCGTGTACTTTCGGTCGGAACGCAGATGCGCGTTTCTGGAGAGAATTTTCTGAAAGATTTTCAATGATGATTGAGACTCCAGCAAGAATAAGTACCTCAGATTTAGATTTCAGTCATTATTAATTTAATTTGAGACTCGGAATCTTATTTATCGGCGAGAATTGTGTCGGGATTCTCGGTAAGTGTTAACATGAATATTAGTATTCAACAAGTAATAATCTCACCAGAATGAATCAATTTAATTTGAAACAGTAGTTTTTTTTTAGAGTCATCCATCTTGTCGAAACGTATTTCAGGTTTGGTAGAATTCTTTTTGTGTCAAATAATGTCAGCAAAACTCCTTCTCAGGTTTATTTGATAATAAATGTAATGATTTCTTTGTAATTTCTTGGTTAGAAATCCGAGAAGGAGTTGTAAATTCAGTTAACATATTCTGATATCATTTTTGTTCATTTTCTCAAAGCACCTCCCGTGGGATTAGAACGAAGAAAACCTCCCGTGGGATTGGAACGAAGAAACCTCCCGTGAGATTAGAACGAAGAAACCTCCCGTGGGATTAGAACAAAGAAAACCTTTCTTGGGATTGATAGATATCAAGAACTACTTCCTTGAGATACAGAATTTCGAATAGTACGTATGTTAGACCACTTTAGTTCCTGAATCTGAGAGAATACCTGCGAAATACCTGGCATTATCACAACAACTTCGTTGAATGGGGATTGGAGTACTATAGCTTCCTGATAGGAATTGGTGTTCAGAAGGCTGAAGATAGTTTACAGAAGTGGTTCCATTCTAGTAGCAGAGTGGCTCATTTAAAATCGTTTTAAGTTAAGTTTCTATTTTATTATTTGTTTGGAGTGAAAAGGATCGATCATTGTATATTTTAATTTTATTAAATTTGTAAAAACCTGGGTAGGAGTTTTGTTGCCAAATAAGCCAAACCACCCCTAGAAATTAGTCCTCAGAGTCTCATGGGCAATTGTAACGTTACAGTTGACAGATACATTCCAAGAATTATTTATCTGATAATACATTAGATAGTTAAAATTTTTAGAATGGCCATCAACCTCATTAGGTAAGTCATTATAAATATGACAAATAAATATTTTAAATATTTATTCAGCACCGAACGTGAGCGAGGCTACGGGAAGATTTATCGAAACGTTTACATACTTGACAGACAAAAACTCAAGACGAATAATCAAAAAAAATATTAAACGAAAAGAATGGATAACTGAAGGCATAATAAAATCAATTAACGAGAAAAATAGTATGTATAAAAAAATCAAATCGGAAAAATGTATGGACGAGAATCTCAATGAGAATTATAAGAGATATAAAAAACATTTAGAAAAATTAATTAAAATCGCTAAAATAAATTATTATGAAAACGAAATACAAAAACATAAAAATGACCCCCAATAGTTGTGGAGGGTCATAACAGATAAAAAACTCAATCAGCAACAGATTTCCTCAATTATGCAAGATAATATTACATTAACGGAAAGAACTAAAATAGCGGAAACTTTTAACGCGTATTTTTCTAGCATAGGCACACAACTGGCAAATAAAATAAAAAAGAAAAAAACAAAATTTAATAATTCAGAATCACCTAACCAACTCAAGTTAAATTTTGATCCTTGTGATGAGCAAGAGATATTGAAAGTAATAGAGTCACTAAAAGCGAATAAATCTCCAGGTATTTATGGTATCCAAGTGACACTACTTAAGAGAATTGCCAAAAGTATAGTCGCTCCCCTTAGGTTTCTAGTGAATTTCTCTATGCAGACGGGTATGTTTCCGGTTTCTTTAAAAACAACACTTATAAAACCAATACACAAAGCAGGAGATAAATCGTCCGTAAATAATTATCGCCCAATATCACTAGTATCAAATATCTCAAAAATATTTGAAAGAATAATACATAATAGAGTCACGAAGTTTCTGGAAGGGTGCAAAATTTTGAGTGAGAGGCAGTTCGGTTTTAGGGTCGGGAAATCCACACAGGATGCTATAGCGGCACTAACAGGTGAAATATATAGATGTCTGGATATGTCGAGACCATGTCTGGGTGTGTTCGTGGATTTAGCCAAAGCCTTCGACACGGTCAGTCATGACGGATTGCTTGACACTCTGAGTGCATGGGTGTCGAGGGTAGTCCACTCAACTGGTTTAGAAGCTATCTGATAGGTAGAAAGCAATGCGTCCAAGTTGGAGAATCGATAAGCTCACTATCAGACATACATTATGGAGTGCCTCAGGGAACAATATTGGGCCCTGTTCTTTTTAATATTTACATTAACTCGATGTTTTCATTGCGCACCAGGGGGAAACTATTTGCATTTGCGGACGATACTGCAGTATTTTATGAGGGAGATAGCTGGGAACAACTAAAGAGTATGGTAGAAATGGACTTCAAGGACATAATTCAGTTTCTTAATTATAAGGTTTTAACAATAAACAAGCAGAAAACAAAATTTATGCTGTTTTCCAATAGCTCAACTGTGTTGCCTGAGTATAGAACGTTAAATGTTGAGGATGACTTCACAATTCATTCAGCAGATCATATAAAATATCTAGGTGTAATATTGGACCCATATTTGAGATGGAATTTTCAAGTCGATAACGTTGTGAAGAAAATTCGGAAAATGATACCTAGATTCAGGTTTTTTAAAGAATTCTGTAACCCTCAGTTGTTGAGAACATTGTACTTGGTTTTGGTTCAACCCCTTTTGGTATATGGCCTACTTGGATGGGGAGGGGTAGTGAAACATTATTTACTTAAGCTCGAGGTAACACAGAAATGGTTGTTAAAGATAATATACAATAAACCATATCGCTATCCGAGTGAAAAACTGTTCCAAGAATCTGCTGTTATGAATCTTCGACAGCTGTATATGCTCGTGCTTGCTGTGCATCAATTTAAAAACATTTCGTCTGCGGAATTTAACGAGCATTTGCATGGAACGCGACACAGAGGACGAATGATTTTAATACCTAGAACAATGAAAACCATAGGACAACGATCGCACACATTTTTATCCCCTCGAGTGTACAATTACATACCAGCGTGTATTAAAGCAAGTAATAGCTTAAAAATTTTTAAATTAAAATTGAAAACGTGGATAGGAAACTTAAGTTCTCAAGAAGTTACGAATTTGTTGGATATTAAGAACTCGTATGTCCATACCTGAAATGTTGGGGGGAACCTTGGTCACAACAGCGGATTAATTGCATATTGGGCTCCTGATGCCTTGTAATGTGGTGTTAATAAAATGTTGTGTATATAGTCTATTAGATATTTGAGTGTATATATATTGTGTACATGAAGAGTAGAACAAATAATTTCAATGTAGATGCCTCAAACAAGGTGCCTACGCACCTTCGAGGTAAAAAATAGTTTATTGATTTACCTTTGTATCCATATTTAGGTTGAATTGTACTCAAATATGTTTGGTATAAGAAACTGTACTCTGAAAAATGTTTTAATTTTGCTCAATAAAACTTATAATAATAATAATATACCTACACACATTAAGAGTACCTAAGTCAAACTTTTGTTGGTTATCTGATGACGCCACGTTCATTAAACCATTATTCAACCCTTAATTACTACACAAAAATTTTGTAACATAAGTACTACGGTGGGTCAATTTGACCCGATTTCTAGATAGATATTAACAAAAGAAAACAAACGATATTTTTACATTTTATTCGGGAATAATAATTTTCAAACATTAATTTTTAACTCAAGTATTTTATTCGGTATTTTTGCATAAGGGGCAAACATTTATGGCACATTCTTTGCAAATCTGTTTTTTACACATCGAACAGAAGGTGTTTTTTTTTCGATGGACAAATGGCACATCTCTTTCTTTTCGAAGTTCCTACCCGAGGCTGAGGCTCTAGTGGATGGGAAATCTCAAAATCAAATATGTTCGCTGCTAAATTTCGAAGTTTGAGTGATATCTTAGGGTTAGATATCCTGGTTACTACATGTGATCTACACAACTCCTTGGCTAATGTTTTCAGGAAGTCTATTCTCGTTAGTTCCTTTCCGGTGGGTGAAAGCTGATAAAGAACTCTGGCATTCACTCCAGAAACATTCAAAATCATGTGAAATATTGCCATTGGCCATCTGCGAGTTCTTCTTGATGTACTGTAGTTTGCGCATTTTTGATCTAATGCGTCTACGCCAGCCTTCGTACTGTTGTAAAATAATATAATATCTGGCTTCTTGCTTTTTTCATCAACTTTATCATCTGAGTGCATAGAGGATAATAAAATCACAGATTTGTTTTTCTTCGGAACATGAGCAACAATCGTCAAATCAGAAGTGAACCCAAATAGGGAGCTTCCAATTTCCTTTCCTCTGGACGGTAGAAATTCTGGTGGAATGAAAGCTTTATTTTTCCTCAAAGTACCTACTAACGTCAACTTCTCTTTTTTCAGGGCATTTGCAAGTTCTAATGAGGTGTACCAATTATCGGTAGTTATATTTCTATTGGACCCTTTCACAGGTTCAATCAACCTCATAACCACTTGTGTTGGAAGGGATAGTTTCTCTCCTTTTTCCAAACAAGCCTTACTTGGTGTCTGTTTTCCACAATATATTTCCGTGTTCACCATGTAATGTGTTTTTGCATCTGCTAAAACCTGTATCTTGATCCCATATTTAGCAGGCTTACTTGGCATGAACATTCGGAATCCACAGCAACCTCTGAATGGAACTAGCATTTCATCTATCGTCAAATGTAGAAAAGGAGAATAACAACTCTTTGAATTATGGACGAATTGATTAAATAACTCAGATATTGCGGCCAACTTGTTTTCCTTCAGTCTTTCCTTCCTTGTACTATCATCATCGAATCGAATACAGGAGAGCAAGAAAGAAAACCTTGCAAGTGACATAGTGCACCTGAATATGTCTCTGCCCGTTCCATCATTGGCCCATAGAGATCTGAGATCCTCATGTCCTGATTTAAGAATGCCTGTTAAATAGAGCAGACCAATGAAAGCCTCTATCTTCTTGGTCTGTATTATGAATGAAGGAAGCAGAGAACTGCGATCGGCAATTTCTCCTTCTTTTGAACATTTTATATTTCAGTTGCATATTCTGTATTTTGGAGTTTGTATGTTTTGTGATTTTCTTGAGCATTGCGTCCGAAAAAATTAGTTTCCAGGCTTGCAAAACTGTTGAGAGTGGATTTTTTTTTGCGTCTCCCTTCAAGCCAGGCATTATTGTATAAATATTTTTCTTTTGGGTTTTACCTCTTGTTGGTGCATTTTTCGACCATTTCGCTTTGTCTTTGCCATAAAAAGCTTGACGATTATATTCGTCAACTTCTTTAGTCTTTCTCTCTGCACCTTCAGATTCTTGTTCATTATCATGCCATTCAAGTTCGCTATCACTGTCATGTTCGCTTATTTCTTCATGATCACTCTCCCCAGGTTCACTCCTATCTCCTTCATCTAGCATAGCTTCAGTAGCAGCTACTCTGTCTTGCACTTCGAAAATATTTTCATCTTCTTCTGAATTTTCTGTGGAATTACAATCCTCCCAGAACTGTTCATCTTCAACAATTTGTAGGATTTCAGCTTCATTGAGTGGCCTATTCATACTGTAGAAAAAAAAACAAAATCAATGAATTGATATTGATATAAATTTGGAATGATTCATTCATCCAATTGAATATAAAACGTACCTCATATTCCATATAACACTACCGTTCAAACTACGCACGGGTCAATTTGACCCAAATACAGCAATATCAGCAAACAGGGAACGCACACAGCTCGAATAACACGTCAGAACAGAGATTATGTAGGGCTAGGGAATACTAGAAGAATTACCCCACTACTCACACGCGAAACTAAGAATTTCGGCTCGTCGTCGTGTGGGTCAAAATGACCCGTCCGTAGTGACTAAGGGTTAACTTTCTAATAGATAACATAGGTATCCATAAGAATTTGTGAATAAACTAAATTAGGTCCTGATATCAGCAACTAAATTCTTATTGTTCAGGGGTCAGTGATAAATAAATACCACGAAAAAAAAATTATAAAACAAATAAACATTTTAAAAAAACTTCAAGAAAAGCGTCTAACTTTTTCTGCTTATCTGATCACGTTATGGTCATTAAAGCATTATTTAATTATTTACTGATAGATAGTTGAATAATTCTCATACTTTCTTCTTAAAGTTATTCAACTATCTGTTTGTAATTAAAAAATGGATTAATAATTTTTTATGCATGATGTTATCAGATAAGTCACTATTGTTGGATGACTTCTTACAAGTTTTTTAAAATGTTTATTTGTCAAGCTATTATGGCTCATGAAATGGCATTTAATAATAACTTACTAATAGATGGCTGTAATTCGCTGTTTGAAAGGTACAATATGGTTATTTTCATTTCAAACACATATATGTATATCTAAATACATATTAGACATTCGAATAAAATTTTTTCCTTTTCAAATTACTCGATTGATCCTAGATAAATTTTTCCGATGAAAAGCTACAATGAGTTGTATTATTTACTTCTTGTCACAAATTTCATAGTTTTTATATTTCTCCTCAATGAAAAAGGTCACAGACATAGACAAGATAATTGTCTTGAGTCTGAATGAAAAAAACCAACAATAAAACAATCATTTATCTTTTCAGAGGCAATTACGAATTTCTTGTATAAACGACCTCAAACTGTCTTTGGATTATTATTGGATTTCGTGTTTAAACACCAAATCTTGCGTGCTTCAGGTAATTATCAAAAACTGACTGCACATATTTCAACCATCTTCAATCAAATAGACCGATAGTAGGAGAAGCTCACACGCGAATCTGCTCAAAAAAAACAGTAGGAGTGGCCTTTATCTGTGACTTCAAGGCTGTGAAAATTTTTGATTTACTTCTCGGAAAACAATTTTTTCATTTTGTTATATTTTATCCTAATTCTAAATAATACTGTGGATTGGCTTGGTTTCTACTTGTTCGAAATTCATTTTAAATCGAAAATTAAATGACAGTCATTATATTTCATCTTTTTTTTTCGTATTCCTGGTACTGTATGCATAATGGAAACTGTTGTGGAGGAAGCTAACCTTATGGTCATCAATATACATACCGGGTGTAATAGGATCATGGTACACACCCCTTATCTCCCTTAAATTTGAAGGTTATAGATTGAAATTTAGGATAATAATAATAATAGGTATTTATTTCCAGAATTGTATGTACATTACAAAATGATAAAAACAAGTCACAAATTCCTTACAAAAAAATAAATCAATGAACTAATATATCTATGATATTTGTACATGACAAAAGACTATAAATTCATTTAAAGAATATGGTTCACATTTAATTAACAGTTCGAATAATTGTCTCTTGAAGAGTTTAATTTCTTTAATTGATCTTATTTTTCTAGGTAAATGATTGAACAGTTTCATACTGATTTAGTAATTATTACGCTCTGTACTCGTTAGTCTGTGAATAGGTAATAGATATTCAATCATTATCCTGGTAGGATTCACATTTTTACAATCCTGAAAATAGGAATTGTTCTCAAACAAAAATAACAAGAGTTTATAGATATATAAACCAGGGGAAATTTAATGAAGGAAACATCACTCTTAAATTAAATTTCCCTGTTGGTTTCTTCTTTATTATCTTCTTCATTTTCCTCTTCACTTTCAACACTTTCTTCATCTTCTTCATATTCTTCATCACTGTCCATCTTGTCGAAACGATGTATATTGACATTCTGCCAATTTGTATCGAAGATAGTGAAGGTACCTTCGAAAATTAACGTTGTCCTACACATCGGACAACATTTGGAAGAACTGGAGCACCACCTGTCGATGCATTCTTTATGAAAACAATGCCTGCAATCGGTTAGGTACAGTTCTCCAGTCAACCTACTCAGACATACGCTGCAGTCTTCCTCAAAAGTTATACCCCTAGGAAAAAAAAAGTACATATTAATTCGCTGTTTGATAGGTACAATATGGTTATCGTTCATTTCATACACATATATTGAACAAAAATTTCTTTATAAAAATGCAACATTCAGAAACTGAAGATAACATTCGATTATATTGTTTCAAAAATAATTAAAGAAAACAATGATGTAAAAGCATTACCTTTCTGTACAGTCGTTGTACAACTTTTCGAAACTGAACTCATATAAATGATCCAAAGACATCTTTTTAGCTTTAAAATTATCTGTTCTGTACTTCACCACTGTTGAACTGATACTAAGCTAGTAAGCGTACCAACACACTTAAGTACTCAAATACGTCAGGCGCGGATCCAGGACCCACTTTTGGGGGGGGGGGGGAAATTCTAGATTCTTCCGCCATTTTGGGACGTCATTTTTTTTTGCCGTTCATTAATATGGGTTTTCACAAAATGCATTGAAGGTGGAATGAATAGAATAAAAAATGTCCCCATTCATTTACTTGTATTTTCACATTATATGAAGTAACAAAGTGTATTAATTACATATCGATATTTATTTTGAAGTATCAAACTACTCAAACTGATTTCGTTCTTTAGTTGAACGTTTCGAAATTCAATCTAAACAATGTGAAAAGAGAATATGATTTTTATTTTCGTTCAATTATATCTGATTTATTTTATCACCTTGGTAAAAATAAATATTTCAAAAAAGGGTTAAACTGTCGTTTCTTATTTGTTGACAGATACATTCTAAGAATTATTCATCTGATAATACATTAGATAGTTAAAATTTTCAGAATGGCCGTCAACCTCTTTAGGTAAGTCATTATAAATATGACAAATAAATATTTTAAATGTACCTACACTCATTAAGAGTACCTAAGTCAAACTTTTGTTGGTTATCTGATGATGCCACGTTCATTAAACCATTATTTAACTTTCTAATAGATAACAGAGGTATCCATAAGAATTTGTGAATAAACTAAATTAGGTCCTGATATCAGCAACTAAATTCTTATTGTTCAGGGGTCAGTGATAAATAAATACCACGAAAAAAAAATTATAAAACAAATAAACATTTTAAAAAAACTTCAAGAAAAGCGTCTAACTTTTTCTGCTTATCTGATCACGTTATGGTCATTAAAGCATTATTTAATTATTTACTGATAAATAGTTGAATAATTCTCATACTTTCTTCTTAAAGTTATTCAACTATCTGTTTGTAATTAAAAAATGGATTAATAATTTTTTATGCATGATGTTATCAGATAAGTGACTATTGTTTGATGACTTCTTACAAGTTTTTTAAAATGTTTATTTGTCAAGCTATTATGGCTCATGAAATGGCATTTAATAATAACTTACTAATAGATGGCTGTAATTCGCTGTTTGAAAGGTAAAATATGGTTATTTTCATTTCAAACACATATATGTATATCTAAATACATATCAGACATTCGAATAAAATTTTTTCCTTTTCAAATTACTCGATTGATCCTAGATAAATTTTTCCGATGAAAAGCTACAATGAGTTGTATTATTTACTTCTTGTCACAAATTTCATAGTTTTTATATTTCTCCTCAATGAAAAAGGTCACAGACATAGACAAGATAATTGTCTTGAGTCTGAATGAAAAAAACCAACAATAAAACAATCATTTATCTTTTCAGAGGCAATTACGAATTTCTTGTATAAACGACCTCAAACTGTCTTTGGATTATTATTGGATTTCGTGTTTAAACACCAAATCTTGCGTGCTTCAGGTAATTATCAAAAACTGACTGCACATATTTCAACCATCTTCAATCAAATAGACCGATAGTAGGAGAAGCTCACACGCGAATCAGCTCAAAAAAAACAGTAGGAGTGGCCTTTATCTGTGACTTCAAGGCTGTGAAAATTTTTGATTTACTTCTCGGAAAACAATTTTTTCATTTTGTTATATTTTATCCTAATTCTAAATAATACTGTGGATTGGCTTGGTTTCTACTTGTTCGAAATTCATTTTAAATCGAAAATTAAATGACAGTCATTATATTTCATCTTTTTTTTTCGTATTCCTGGTACTGTATGCATAATGGAAATTGTTTTGGAGGAAGCTAACCTTATGGTCATCAATATACATACCGGGTGTAATAGGATCATGGTACACACCCCTTATCTCCCTTAAATTTGAAGGTTATAGATTGAAATTTAGGATAATAATAATAATAATAATAGGTATTTATTTCCAGAATTGTATGTACATTACAAAATGATAAAAACAAGTCACAAATTCCTCACAAAAAAATAAATCAATGAACTAATATGTCTATGATATTTGTACATGACAAAAGACTATAAATTCATTTAAAGAATATGGTTCACATTTAATTAACAGTTCGAATAATTGTCTCTTGAAGAGTTTAATTTCTTTAATTGATCTTATTTTTCTAGGTAAATGATTGAACAGTTTCATACTGATTTTGTAATTATAACGCTCTGTACTCGTTAGTCTGTGAATAGGTAATAGATATTCAATCATTATCCTGGTAGGATTCACATTTTTACAATCCTGAAAATAGGAATTGTTCTCAAACAAAAATAACAAGAGTTTATAGATATATAAACCAGGGGAAATTTAATGAAGGAAACATCACTCTTAAATTAAATTTCCCTGTTGGTTTCTTCTTTATTATCTTCTTCATTTTCCTCTTCACTTTCAACACTTTCTTCATCTTCTTCATATTCTTCATCACTGTCCATCTTGTCGAAACGATGTATATTGACATTCTGCCAATTTGTATCGAAGATAGTGAAGGTACCTTCGAAAATTAACGTTGTCCTACACATCGGACAACATTTGGAAGAACTGGAGCACCACCTGTCGATGCATTCTTTGTGAAAACAATGCCTGCAATCGGTTAGGTACAGTTCTCCAGTCAACCTACTCAGACATACGCTGCAGTCTTCCTCAAAAGTTATACCCCTAGGAAAAAAAAAGTACATATTAATTCGCAGTTTGATAGGTACAATATGGTTATCGTTCATTTCATACACATATATTGAACAAAAATTTCTTTATAAAAATGCAACATTCAGAAACTGAAGATAACATTCGATTATATTGTTTCAAAAATAATTAAAGAAAACAATGATGTAAAAGCATTACCTTTCTGTACAGTCGTTGTACAACTTTTCGAAACTGAACTCATATAAATGATCCAAAGACATCTTTTTAGCTTTAAAATTATCTGTTCTGTACTTCACCACTGTTGAACTGATACTAAGCTAGTAAGCGTACCAACACACTTAAGTACTCAAATACGTCAGGCGCGGATCCAGGACCCACTTTTGGGGGGGGGGAAAATTCTAGATTCTTCCGCCATTTTGGGACGTCATTTTTTTTTGCCGTTCATTAATATGGGTTTTCACAAAATGCATTGAAGGTGGAATGAATAGAATAAAAAATGTCCCCATTCATTTACTTGTATTTTCACATTATATGAAGTAACAAAGTGTATTAATTACATATCGATATTTATTTTGAAGTATCAAACTACTCAAACTGATTTCGTTCTTCAGTTGAACGTTTCGAAATTCAATCTAAACAATGTGAAAAGAGAATATGATTTTTATTTTCGTTCAATTATATCTGATTTATTTTATCACCTTGGTAAAAATAAATATTTCAAAAAAGGGTTAAACTGTCGTTTCTTATTTGTTGACAGATACATTCCAAGAATTATTCATCTGATAATACATTAGATAGTTAAAATTTTCAGAATGGCCGTCAACCTCATTAGGTAAGTCATTATAAATATGACAAATAAATATTTTAAATGTACCTACACTCATTAAGAGTACCTAAGTCAAACTTTTGTTGGTTATCTGATGATGCCACGTTCATTAAACCATTATTTAACTTTCTAATAGATAACAGAGGTATCCATAAGAATTTGTGAATAAACTAAATTAGGTCCTGATATCAGCAACTAAATTCTTATTGTTCAGGGGTCAGTGATAAATAAATACCACGAAAAAAAAATTATAAAACAAATAAACATTTTAAAAAAACTTCAAGAAAAGCGTCTAACTTTTTCTGCTTATCTGATCACGTTATGGTCATTAAAGCATTATTTAATTATTTACTGATAGATAGTTGAATAATTCTCATACTTTCTTCTTAAAGTTATTCAACTATCTGTTTGTAATTAAAAAATGGATTAATAATTTTTTATGCATGATGTTATCAGATAAGTCACTATTGTTTGATGACTTCTTACAAGTTTTTTAAAATGTTTATTTGTCAAGCTATTATGGCTCATGAAATGGCATTTAATAATAACTTACTAATAGATGGCTGTAATTCGCTGTTTGAAAGGTACAATATGGTTATTTTCATTTCAAACACATATATGTATATCTAAATACATATTAGACATTCGAATAAAATTTTTTCCTTTTCAAATTACTCGATTGATCCTAGATAAATTTTTCCGATGAAAAGCTACAATGAGTTGTATTATTTACTTCTTGTCACAAATTTCATAGTTTTTATATTTCTCCTCAATGAAAAAGGTCACAGACATAGACAAGATAATTGTCTTGAGTCTGAATGAAAAAAACCAACAATAAAACAATCATTTATCTTTTCAGAGGCAATTACGAATTTCTTGTATAAACGACCTCAAACTGTCTTTGGATTATTATTGGATTTCGTGTTTAAACACCAAATCTTGCGTGCTTCAGGTAATTATCAAAAACTGACTGCACATATTTCAACCATCTTCAATCAAATAGACCGATAGTAGGAGAAGCTCACACGCGAATCAGCTCAAAAAAAACAGTAGGAGTGGCCTTTATCTGTGACTTCAAGGCTGTGAAAATTTTTGATTTACTTCTCGGAAAACAATTTTTTCATTTTGTTATATTTTATCCTAATTCTAAATAATATTGTGGATTGGCTTGGTTTCTACTTGTTCGAAATTCATTTTAAATCGAAAATTAAATGGCAGTCATTATATTTCATCTTTTTTTTTCGTATTCCTGGTACTGTATGCATAATGGAAACTGTTTTGGAGGAAGCTAACCTTATGGTCATCAATATACATACCGGGTGTAATAGGATCATGGTACACACCCCTTATCTCCCTTAAATTTGAAGGTTATAGATTGAAATTTAGGATAATAATAATAATAATAATAGGTATTTATTTCCAGAATTGTATGTACATTACAAAATGATAAAAACAAGTCACAAATTCCTTACAAAAAAATAAATCAATGAACTAATATATCTATGATATTTGTACATGACAAAAGACTATAAATTCATTTAAAGAATATGGTTCACATTTAATTAACAGTTCGAATAATTGTCTCTTGAAGAGTTTAATTTCTTTAATTGATCTTATTTTTCTAGGTAAATAATTGAACAGTTTCATACTGATTTAGTAATTATTACGCTCTGTACTCGTTAGTCTGTGAATAGGTAATAGATATTCAATCATTATCCTGGTAGGATTCACATTTTTACAATCCTGAAAATAGGAATTGTTCTCAAACAAAAATAACAAGAGTTTATAGATATATAAACCAGGGGAAATTTAATGAAGGAAACATCACTCTTAAATTAAATTTCCCTGTTGGTTTCTTCTTTATTATCTTCTTCATTTTCCTCTTCACTTTCAACACTTTCTTCATCTTCTTCATATTCTTCATCACTGTCCATCTTGTCGAAACGATGTATATTGACATTCTGCCAATTTGTATCGAAGATAGTGAAGGTACCTTCGAAAATTAACGTTGTCCTACACATCGGACAACATTTGGAAGAACTGGAGCACCACCTGTCGATGCATTCTTTGTGAAAACAATGCCTGCAATCGGTTAGGTACAGTTCTCCAGTCAACCTACTCAGACATACGCTGCAGTCTTCCTCAAAAGTTATACCCCTAGGAAAAAAAAAGTACATATTAATTCGCTGTTTGATAGGTACAATATGGTTATCGTTCATTTCATACACATATATTGAACAAAAATTTCTTTATAAAAATGCAACATTCAGAAACTGAAGATAACATTCGATTATATTGTTTCAAAAATAATTAAAGAAAACAATGATGTAAAAGCATTACCTTTCTGTACAGTCGTTGTACAACTTTTCGAAACTGAACTCATATAAATGATCCAAAGACATCTTTTTAGCTTTAAAATTATCTGTTCTGTACTTCACCACTGTTGAACTGATACTAAGCTAGTAAGCGTACCAACACACTTAAGTACTCAAATACGTCAGGCGCGGATCCAGGACCCACTTTTGGGGGGGGGGAAAATTCTAGATTCTTCCGCCATTTTGGGACGTCATTTTTTTTGCCGTTCATTAATATGGGTTTTCACAACATGCATTGAAGGTGGAATGAAGGATTATCAGACCAGGATAACCTCATTCGTCTTGATAGAGCACTCAAGGGAAAAGCTAGGGAAACTCTTAAAGCTCTTCTAATATCTCCAAGCAATGTTTCAAGGATAATCAATATGCTCGAGATGAATTTTGGTAGACCTGAATGGATTGTTCTATCTCTCATGGAAAAAGTGAAGAAAATCAGCCCTGTAAAAGAAGACAGTTTGGAATCCTGTATTTTTTTCTCAAACGCAGTTACTAATATGGTGGTCACGATGAGAAATGTTAATTCTTCACTATATTTGTTCCATCCGGAAATGTTAGTGAATATTGTTGAAAAACTTCCCACCATACAAAAGTACAACTGGGGAAAATATAAATATCAGAAAGATTTACAGGGAATACCAACATCCCTTGAAGATTTTGCAAATTGGTACGAAGAAGAGGTAAATTCTATGGCTTCTACAAGTAATCCATTCCAGAGAAGTAAACACATGTCAAGGAAAGAAACAGTTAGTTTTTCAAAAAAGTCCGAGCCGAGAAAGGCAGAAAATTCCAAAGTTTGTGTATTTTGCCAGAGAACGAATCATAAAATAGAGGAATGTGGTGAATTCATAGAGAAGACTATACCAGAAAGAAGACAATCAGTTATGAATTTGAGATTGTGTTTTCTATGTCTCCAATTGGGTCACATGGCTAATAAATGTTTCCTCAGAACGAGATGTGGTATAATGGGTTGTAAAGGAAAGCATAGCAGTCTTCTTCATCTGGCAAGAGATCCAAACAGCTCATATCCAACTTTACAAGATAAAACAGCAGCTTCGAGTGAATTTTGTGCGAAATTGAACGATGTGGATCAAAAAACTCTGCTGAGAATAGCACCAGTTATACTTCGTGGGCCTTATAATGAAATCAAGACATTTGCCTTATTCGATGAAGGCTCCACATGCTCGATGATGGATGAAAATTTAGCTATGAAATTGAACCTCTCTGGACCCATCGTTCCACTCCGTTTTCAATGGACAAATAACATTACCCATTTCGAGGATGAATCGAAAATGGTTGATGTTGATATTTCTGCCGACAGCAATAAACAAATCTTCTATAATCTGAAAAATTTGAGGACTGTTAAAAACTTGAGTATACCAAACCAGAAAATCAATGTAGATCTTTTGTCTCAGAATTTCCCACATTTGAACCGGAAAATTCTAGAGGCCGTGGAGAATGCAACTCCAGAAATTCTCATTGGCCAAGACAATTGCGGACTAATTATACCACGTCAGGTCATACAACCAAAAATGAATCAACCTATAATGTCCAAATCCAAATTAGGTTGGACTATTCATGGAGCACTCACTGATTCAACTGATGGAAATGAAATGAATCATGCAACTCTTTGTTGCCGACATATTGAAGATGATGAACTCCATCGTATGGTGAAAGATAGTTTCAAGTTAGAAGCTTTCGGAGTGAATGAAAAAATCATCAGCTCAGTAGAAGATCGCAAAGCACTTGAAATCATGAATAGCACAGCTAAAAGAATTGGTAACCGTTGGGAAATTGGACACCTTTGGAGAAATATGGATGTCGCATTTCCTGACAGCAAAGTAAACGCACTCAACCGTCTTTCCTGCATGGAGAGGAAAATGAAGAAAGATTGTGAATTCGCAAAGCAGTACCGTGAGAAGATCCAGGATTACATCAACAAGGGTTATGCAAGAAAATTAGAGTTAGAGGAGATTACAGAAAATCCGAGAAACTGGTTTTTACCACATTTTGCAGTGTGGAACGTCCATAAGCCCGGTAAAATTAGACTTGTCTTTGACGCTGCTGCAAGATCATTTGGATATAGCCTCAATGACTTTTTACTACAAGGTCCAGACTTTGTTCCTTCCTTGGTTTCCGTTTTATGGCGCTTTAGGCAGGGAAAAATTGCATTTAGTGGGGACATCAGGGAAATGTTTCACCAAGTGTTAATAAAAAAGGAAGATCGATGTGCTCAACGATTTCTTTGGCATGATGAAAATAACCTTGGTGGAATTCCGGATGTTTATGAAATGAATGTTATGATCTTCGGTGCCGTGTCTTCTCCATCCGTAGCCCAATTCATCAAGAACAGGAATGCTGAATGTTTCGAAGATAAATTCCCTGGAATAAGCAGAGCAATGAAGAGACAACATTATGTTGACGATTATTTGGATTCATGTAGCACATACGAGGAAGCTATTCAAAGAGTACGAGATGTAATTTATGTTCATAATCAAGTTGGTTTTGAAATGGTGAAATGGATTAGTAACTCCAAGAGGGTTCTAGAATCAATTCCAAAATGTCTTCGTGCTGAATCAGAAAAAAACATTAAAATTGATTCACAAGAAATCAAAAGAGTTCTTGGATTGTCTTGGTCTCCAGAAACTGACCAATTCATATATTCGCTGAACTTTCACAAAATTCCTATTGAAAAAACATCAGGATCAATAGCACCAACGAAACGGAAGGTCTTGCGGATCATCATGTCAATATTTGATCCTTTCGGGTTTTTGGCAACTTTGATCATAAAGGCGAATGTGTTTTGTGATGCGCGTGATAAGGCTTATTCCTATGTTGCTTACTTCAGAACAGAAGAAAAGGAGGATAATACTGAAACACATGTCTGCTTTGTTACTGCTGAGTATAAAGTTGCGCCATTGACTCAGCAAATCATACCCAAATTAGAGTTACAAGGAGCAGTGTTGGCATGCAGACTATCCAAGAAAATATGGGAAGAAGTTGAACATAAAATTCGCGAAACACATTATTGGACTGATTCATTGGTGGTACTTAAACAAATAAGATCCCAGTCGAGAAGGTTTCCTATGTTCGTGTCATGTCGAATAGGAGAAATCCATGAAAATGCAGATGTTTTCCAGTGGCACTGGGATCCTTCTGAAGAAAATGTAGCAGATCAGGCTACCAAAGAATTGAAAAATATCGATCTTAAACAAGATGGAGATTGGTTTAGCGGACCATCGTTTTTGGGAAAACCAAGGAAATTATGGTATTGTGAGGGTGGCAAAAATTCAAACGAAGAAAGGCATTTATAAAAGACCTGTTACGAAGCTGTGCATCCTTCCGACCACTTAGTGAAGATTTAAGTTCTTCACAGGGGGGAGAAATGTTAAGGCCAAATTCATTTTTTAATTTGACAGACGAGTGAACAGGAAATCAAGGGAGTTTAGTTTTTTGATAGTTCTGAATTGTCAAGTTTTCAAATAAAAAAGTTATTGAAGAATTTCACATTTGAATTTACACCATTATTTAACTTTCTAATAGATAACAGAGGTATCCATAAGAATTTGTGAATAAACTAAATTAGGTCCTGATATCAGCAACTAAATTCTTATTGTTCAGGGGTCAGTGATAAATAAATACCACGAAAAAAAAATTATAAAACAAATAAACATTTTAAAAAAACTTCAAGAAAAGCGTCTAACTTTTTCTGCTTATCTGATCACGTTATGGTCATTAAAGCATTATTTAATTATTTACTGATAGATAGTTGCATAATTCTCATACTTTCTTCTTAAAGTTATTCAACTATCTGTTTGTAATTAAAAAATGGATTAATAATTTTTTATGCATGATGTTATCAGATAAGTCACTATTGTTTGATGACTTCTTACAAGTTTTTTAAAATGTTTATTTGTCAAGCTATTATGGCTCATGAAATGGCATTTAATAATAACTTACTAATAGATGGCTGTAATTCGCTGTTTGAAAGGTACAATATGGTTATTTTCATTTCAAACACATATATGTATATCTAAATACATATTAGACATTCGAATAAAATTTTTTCCTTTTCAAATTACTCGATTGATCCTAGATAAATTTTTCCGATGAAAAGCTACAATGAGTTGTATTATTTACTTCTTGTCACAAATTTCATAGTTTTTATATTTCTCCTCAATGAAAAAGGTCACAGACATAGACAAGATAATTGTCTTGAGTCTGAATGAAAAAAACCAACAATAAAACAATCATTTATCTTTTCAGAGGCAATTACGAATTTCTTGTATAAACGACCTCAAACTGTCTTTGGATTATTATTGGATTTCGTGTTTAAACACCAAATCTTGCGTGCTTCAGGTAATTATCAAAAACTGACTGCACATATTTCAACCATCTTCAATCAAATAGACCGATAGTAGGAGAAGCTCACACGCGAATCAGCTCAAAAAAAACAGTAGGAGTGGCCTTTATCTGTGACTTCAAGGCTGTGAAAATTTTTGATTTACTTCTCGGAAAACAATTTTTTCATTTTGTTATATTTTATCCTAATTCTAAATAATACTGTGGATTGGCTTGGTTTCTACTTGTTCGAAATTCATTTTAAATCGAAAATTAAATGACAGTCATTATATTTCATCTTTTTTTTTCGTATTCCTGGTACTGTATGCATAATGGAAACTGTTTTGGAGGAAGCTAACCTTATGGTCATCAATATACATACCGGGTGTAATAGGATCATGGTACACACCCCTTATCTCCCTTAAATTTGAAGGTTATAGATTGAAATTTAGGATAATAATAATAATAATAATAGGTATTTATTTCCAGAATTGTATGTACATTACAAAATGATAAAAACAAGTCACAAATTCCTTACAAAAAAATAAATCAATGAACTAATATATCTATGATATTTGTACATGACAAAAGACTATAAATTCATTTAAAGAATATGGTTCACATTTAATTAAAAGTTCGAATAATTGTCTCTTGAAGAGTTTAATTTCTTTAATTGATCTTATTTTTCTAGGTAAATGATTGAACAGTTTCATACTGATTTAGTAATTATTACGCTCTGTACTCGTTAGTCTGTGAATAGGTAATAGATATTCAATCATTATCCTGGTAGGATTCACATTTTTACAATCCTGAAAACAGGAATTGTTCTCAAACAAAAATAACAAGAGTTTATAGATATATAAACCAGGGGAAATTTAATGAAGGAAACATCACTCTTAAATTAAATTTCCCTGTTGGTTTCTTCTTTATTATCTTCTTCATTTTCCTCTTCACTTTCAACACTTTCTTCATCTTCTTCATATTCTTCATCACTGTCCATCTTGTCGAAACGATGTATATTGACATTCTGCCAATTTGTATCGAAGATAGTGAAGGTACCTTCGAAAATTAACGTTGTCCTACACATCGGACAACATTTGGAAGAACTGGAGCACCACCTGTCGATGCATTCTTTGTGAAAACAATGCCTGCAATCGGTTAGGTACAGTTCTCCAGTCAACCTACTCAGACATACGCTGCAGTCTTCCTCAAAAGTTATACCCCTAGGAAAAAAAAAGTACATATTAATTCGCTGTTTGATAGGTACAATATGGTTATCGTTCATTTCATACACATATATTGAACAAAAATTTCTTTATAAAAATGCAACATTCAGAAACTGAAGATAACATTCGATTATATTGTTTCAAAAATAATTAAAGAAAACAATGATGTAAAAGCATTACCTTTCTGTACAGTCGTTGTACAACTTTTCGAAACTGAACTCATATAAATGATCCAAAGACATCTTTTTAGCTTTAAAATTATCTGTTCTGTACTTCACCACTGTTGAACTGATACTAAGCTAGTAAGCGTACCAACACACTTAAGTACTCAAATACGTCAGGCGCGGATCCAGGACCCACTTTTGGGGGGGGGGAAAATTCTAGATTCTTCCGCCATTTTGGGACGTCATTTTTTTTTGCCGTTCATTAATATGGGTTTTCACAAAATGCATTGAAGGTGGAATGAATAGAATAAAAAATGTCCCCATTCATTTACTTGTATTTTCACATTATATGAAGTAACAAAGTGTATTAATTACATATCGATATTTATTTTGAAGTATCAAACTACTCAAACTGATTTCGAAATTCAATCTAAACAATGTGAAAAGAGAATATGATTTTTATTTTCGTTCAATTATATCTGATTTATTTTATCACCTTGGTAAAAATAAATATTTCAAAAAAGTGTTAAACTGTCGTTTCTTATTTGTTGACAGATACATTCCAAGAATTATTCATCTGATAATACATTAGATAGTTAAAATTTTCAGAATGGCCGTCAACCTCATTAGGTAAGTCATTATAAATATGACAAATAAATATTTTAAATGTACCTACACTCATTAAGAGTACCTAAGTCAAACTTTTGTTGGTTATCTGATGATGCCACGTTCATTAAACCATTATTTAACTTTCTAATAGATAACAGAGGTATCCATAAGAATTTGTGAATAAACTAAATTAGGTCCTGATATCAGCAACTAAATTCTTATTGTTCAGGGGTCAGTGATAAATAAATACCACGAAAAAAAAATTATAAAACAAATAAACATTTTAAAAAAACTTCAAGAAAAGCGTCTAACTTTTTCTGCTTATCTGATCACGTTATGGTCATTAAAACATTATTTAATTATTTACCGATAGATAGTTGAATAATTCTCATACTTTCTTCTTAAAGTTATTCAACTATCTGTTTGTAATTAAAAAATGGATTAATAATTTTTTATGCATGATGTTATCAGATAAGTCACTATTGTTTGATGACTTCTTACAAGTTTTTTAAAATGTTTATTTGTCAAGCTATTATGGCTCATGAAATGGCATTTAATAATAACTTACTAATAGATGGCTGTAATTCGCTGTTTGAAAGGTACAATATGGTTATTTTCATTTCAAACACATATATGTATATCTAAATACATATTAGACATTCGAATAAAATTTTTTCCTTTTCAAATTACTCGATTGATCCTAGATAAATTTTTCCGATGAAAAGCTACAATGAGTTGTATTATTTACTTCTTTTCACAAATTTCATAGTTTTTATATTTCTCCTCAATGAAAAAGGTCACAGACATAGACAAGATAATTGTCTTGAGTCTGAATGAAAAAAACCAACAATAAAACAATCATTTATCTTTTCAGAGGCAATTACGAATTTCTTGTATAAACGACCTCAAACTGTCTTTGGATTATTATTGGATTTCGTGTTTAAACACCAAATCTTGCGTGCTTCAGGTAATTATCAAAAACTGACTGCACATAATTCAACCATCTTCAATCAAATAGACCGATAGTAGGAGAAGCTCACACGCGAATCAGCTCAAAAAAAACAGTAGGAGTGGCCTTTATCTGTGACTTCAAGGCTGTGAAAATTTTTGATTTACTTCTCGGAAAACAATTTTTTCATTTTGTTATATTTTATCCTAATTCTAAATAATACTGTGGATTGGCTTGGTTTCTACTTGTTCGAAATTCATTTTAAATCGAAAATTAAATGACAGTCATTATATTTCATCTTTTTTTTTCGTATTCCTGGTACTGTATGCATAATGGAAACTGTTTTGGAGGAAGCTAACCTTATGGTCATCAATATACATACCGGGTGTAATAGGATCATGGTACACACCCCTTATCTCCCTTAAATTTGAAGGTTATAGATTGAAATTTAGGATAATAATAATAATAATAATAGGTATTTATTTCCAGAATTGTATGTACATTACAAAATGATAAAAACAAGTCACAAATTCCTTACAAAAAAATAAATCAATGAACTAATATATCTATGATATTTGTACATGACAAAAGACTATAAATTCATTTAAAGAATATGGTTCACATTTAATTAACAGTTCGAATAATTGTCTCTTGAAGAGTTTAATTTCTTTAATTGATCTTATTTTTCTAGGTAAATGATTGAACAGTTTCATACTGATTTAGTAATTATTACGCTCTGTACTCGTTAGTCTGTGAATAGGTAATAGATATTCAATCATTATCCTGGTAGGATTCACATTTTTACAATCCTGAAAATAGGAATTGTTCTCAAACAAAAATAACAAGAGTTTATAGATATATAAACCAGGGGAAATTTAATGAAGGAAACATCACTCTTAAATTAAATTTCCCTGTTGGTTTCTTCTTTATTATCTTCTTCATTTTCCTCTTCACTTTCAACACTTTCTTCATCTTCTTCATATTCTTCATCACTGTCCATCTTGTCGAAACGATGTATATTGACATTCTGCCAATTTGTATCGAAGATAGTGAAGGTACCTTCGAAAATTAACGTTGTCCTACACATCGGACAACATTTGGAAGAACTGGAGCACCACCTGTCGATGCATTCTTTGTGAAAACAATGCCTGCAATCGGTTAGGTACAGTTCTCCAGTCAACCTACTCAGACATACGCTGCAGTCTTCCTCAAAAGTTATACCCCTAGGAAAAAAAAAGTACATATTAATTCGCTGTTTGATAGGTACAATATGGTTATCGTTCATTTCATACACATATATTGAACAAAAATTTCTTTATAAAAATGCAACATTCAGAAACTGAAGATAACATTCGATTATATTGTTTCAAAAATAATTAAAGAAAACAATGATGTAAAAGCATTACCTTTCTGTACAGTCGTTGTACAACTTTTCGAAACTGAACTCATATAAATGATCCAAAGACATCTTTTTAGCTTTAAAATTATCTGTTCTGTACTTCACCACTGTTGAACTGATACTAAGCTAGTAAGCGTACCAACACACTTAAGTACTCAAATACGTCAGGCGCGGATCCAGGACCCACTTTTGGGGGGGGGGGGAAATTCTAGATTCTTCCGCCATTTTGGGACGTCATTTTTTTTTGCCGTTCATTAATATGGGTTTTCACAAAATGCATTGAAGGTGGAATAAATAGAATAAAAAATGTCCCCATTCATTTACTTGTATTTTCACATTATATGAAGTAACAAAGTGTATTAATTACATATCGATATTTATTTTGAAGTATCAAACTACTCAAACTGATTTCGAAATTCAATCTAAACAATGTGAAAAGAGAATATGATTTTTATTTTCGTTCAATTATATCTGATTTATTTTATCACCTTGGTAAAAATAAATATTTCAAAAAAGGGTTAAACTGTCGTTTCTTATTTGTTGACAGATACATTCCAAGAATTATTCATCTGATAATACATTAGATAGTTAAAATTTTCAGAATGGCCGTCAACCTCATTAGGTAAGTCATTATAAATATGACAAATAAATATTTTAAATGTACCTACACTCATTAAGAGTACCTAAGTCAAACTTTTGTTGGTTATCTGATGATGCCACGTTCATTAAACCATTATTTAACTTTCTAATAGATAACAGAGGTATCCATAAGAATTTGTGAATAAACTAAATTAGGTCCTGATATCAGCAACTAAATTCTTATTGTTCAGGGGTCAGTGATAAATAAATACCACGAAAAAAAAATTATAAAACAAATAAACATTTTAAAAAAACTTCAAGAAAAGCGTCTAACTTTTTCTGCTTATCTGATCACGTTATGGTCATTAAAGCATTATTTAATTATTTACTGATAGATAGTTGAATAATTCTCATACTTTCTTCTTAAAGTTATTCAACTATCTGTTTGTAATTAAAAAATGGATTAATAATTTTTTATGCATGATGTTATCAGATAAGTCACTATTGTTTGATGACTTCTTACAAGTTTTTTAAAATGTTTATTTGTCAAGCTATTATGGCTCATGAAATGGCATTTAATAATAACTTACTAATAGATGGCTGTAATTCGCTGTTTGAAAGGTACAATATGGTTATTTTCATTTCAAACACATATATGTATATCTAAATACATATTAGACATTCGAATAAAATGTTTTCCTTTTCAAATTACTCGATTGATCCTAGATAAATTTTTTCGATGAAAAGCTACAATGAGTTGTATTATTTACTTCTTGTCACAAATTTCATAATTTTTATATTTCTCCTCAATGAAAAAGGTCACAGACATAGACAAGATAATAGTCTTGAGTCTGAATGAAAAAAACCAACAATAAAACAATCATTTATCTTTTCAGAGGCAATTACGAATTTCTTGTATAAACGACCTCAAACTGTCTTTGGATTATTATTGGATTTCGTGTTTAAACACCAAATCTTGCGTGCTTCAGGTAATTATCAAAAACTGACTGCACATATTTCAACCATCTTCAATCAAATAGACCGATAGTAGGAGAAGCTCACACGCGAATCAGCTCAAAAAAAACAGTAGGAGTGGCCTTTATCTGTGACTTCAAGGCTGTGAAAATTTTTGATTTACTTCTCGGAAAACAATTTTTTCATTTTGTTATATTTTATCCTAATTCTAAATAATACTGTGGATTGGCTTGGTTTCTACTTGTTCGAAATTCATTTTAAATCGAAAATTAAATGACAGTCATTATATTTCATCTTTTTTTTTCGTATTCCTGGTACTGTATGCATAATGGAAACTGTTTTGGAGGAAGCTAACCTTATGGTCATCAATATACATACCGGGTGTAATAGGATCATGGTACACACCCCTTATCTCCCTTAAATTTGAAGGTTATAGATTGAAATTTAGGATAATAATAATAATAATAATAGGTATTTATTTCCAGAATTGTATGTACATTACAAAATGATAAAAACAAGTCACAAATTCCTTACAAAAAAATAAATCAATGAACTAATATATCTATGATATTTGTACATGACAAAAGACTATAAATTCATTTAAAGAATATGGTTCACATTTAATTAACAGTTCGAATAATTGTCTCTTGAAGAGTTTAATTTCTTTAATTGATCTTATTTTTCTAGGTAAATGATTGAACAGTTTCATACTGATTTAGTAATTATTACGCTCTGTACTCGTTAGTCTGTGAATAGGTAATAGATATTCAATCATTATCCTGGTAGGATTCACATTTTTACAATCCTGAAAATAGGAAATGTTCTCAAACAAAAATAACAAGAGTTTATAGATATATAAACCAGGGGAAATTTAATGAAGGAAACATCACTCTTAAATTAAATTTCCCTGTTGGTTTCTTCTTTATTATCTTCTTCATTTTCCTCTTCACTTTCAACACTTTCTTCATCTTCTTCATATTCTTCATCACTGTCCATCTTGTCGAAACGATGTATATTAACATTCTGCCAATTTGTATCGAAGATAGTGAAGGTACCTTCGAAAATTAACGTTGTCCTACACATCGGACAACATTTGGAAGAACTGGAGCACCACCTGTCGATGCATTCTTTGTGAAAACAATGCCTGCAATCGGTTAGGTACAGTTCTCCAGTCAACCTACTCAGACATACGCTGCAGTCTTCCTCAAAAGTTATACCCCTAGGAAAAAAAAAGTACATATTAATTCGCTGTTTGATAGGTACAATATGGTTATCGTTCATTTCATACACATATATTGAACAAAAATTTCTTTATAAAAATGCAACATTCAGAAACTGAAGATAACATTCGATTATATTGTTTCAAAAATAATTAAAGAAAACAATGATGTAAAAGCATTACCTTTCTGTACAGTCGTTGTACAACTTTTCGAAACTGAACTCATATAAATGATCCAAAGACATCTTTTTAGCTTTAAAATTATCTGTTCTGTACTTCACCACTGTTGAACTGATACTAAGCTAGTAAGCGTACCAACACACTTAAGTACTCAAATACGTCAGGCGCGGATCCAGGACCCACTTTTGGGGGGGGGGGGGAAATTCTAGATTCTTCCGCCATTTTGGGACGTCATTTTTTTTTGCCGTTCATTAATATGGGTTTTCACAAAATGCATTGAAGGTGGAATGAATAGAATAAAAAATGTCCCCATTCATTTACTTGTATTTTCACATTATATGAAGTAACAAAGTGTATTAATTACATATCGATATTTATTTTGAAGTATCAAACTACTCAAACTGATTTCGTTCTTTAGTTGAACGTTTCGAAATTCAATCTAAACAATGTGAAAAGAGAATATGATTTTTATTTTCGTTCAATTATATCTGATTTATTTTATCACCTTGGTAAAAATAAATATTTCAAAAAAGGGTTAAACTGTCGTTTCTTATTTGTTGACAGATACATTCCAAGAATTATTCATCTGATAATACATTAGATAGTTAAAATTTTCAGAATGGTCGTCAACCTCATTAGGTAAGTCATTATAAATATGACAAATAAATATTTTAAATGTACCTACACTCATTAAGAGTACCTAAGTCAAACTTTTGTTGGTTATCTGATGATGCCACGTTCATTAAACCATTATTTAACTTTCTAATAGATAACAGAGGTATCCATAAGAATTTGTGAATAAACTAAATTAGGTCCTGATATCAGCAACTAAATTCTTATTGTTCAGGGGTCAGTGATAAATAAATACCACAAAAAAAAAATTATAAAACAAATAAACATTTTAAAAAAACTTCAAGAAAAGCGTCTAACTTTTTCTGCTTATCTGATCACGTTATGGTCATTAAAGCATTATTTAATTATTTACTGATAGATAGTTGAATAATTCTCATACTTTCTTCTTAAAGTTATTCAACTATCTGTTTGTAATTAAAAAATGGATTAATAATTTTTTATGCATGATGTTATCAGATAAGTCACTATTGTTTGATGACTTCTTACAAGTTTTTTAAAATGTTTATTTGTCAAGCTATTATGGCTCATGAAATGGCATTTAATAATAACTTACTAATAGATGGCTGTAATTCGCTGTTTGAAAGGTACAATATGGTTATTTTCATTTCAAACACATATATGTATATCTAAATACATATTAGACATTCGAATAAAATTTTTTCCTTTTCAAATTACTCGATTGATCCTAGATAAATTTTTCCGATGAAAAGCTACAATGAGTTGTATTATTTACTTCTTTTCACAAATTTCATAGTTTTTATATTTCTCCTCAATGAAAAAGGTCACAGACATAGACAAGATAATTGTCTTGAGTCTGAATGAAAAAAACCAACAATAAAACAATCATTTATCTTTTCAGAGGCAATTACGAATTTCTTGTATAAACGACCTCAAACTGTCTTTGGATTATTATTGGATTTCGTGTTTAAACACCAAATCTTGCGTGCTTCAGGTAATTATCAAAAACTGACTGCACATATTTCAACCATCTTCAATCAAATAGACCGATAGTAGGAGAAGCTCACACGCGAATCAGCTCAAAAAAAACAGTAGGAGTGGCCTTTATCTGTGACTTCAAGGCTGTGAAAATTTTTGATTTACTTCTCGGAAAACAATTTTTTCATTTTGTTATATTTTATCCTAATTCTAAATAATACTGTGGATTGGCTTGGTTTCTACTTGTTCGAAATTCATTTTAAATCGAAAATTAAATGACAGTCATTATATTTCATCTTTTTTTTTCGTATTCCTGGTACTGTATGCATAATGGAAACTGTTTTGGAGGAAGCTAACCTTATGGTCATCAATATACATACCGGGTGTAATAGGATCATGGTACACACCCCTTATCTCCCTTAAATTTGAAGGTTATAGATTGAAATTTAGGATAATAATAATAATAATAATAGGTATTTATTTCCAGAATTGTATGTACATTACAAAATGATAAAAACAAGTCACAAATTCCTTACAAAAAAATAAATCAATGAACTAATATATCTATGATATTTGTACATGACAAAAGACTATAAATTCATTTAAAGAATATGGTTCACATTTAATTAACAGTTCGAATAATTGTCTCTTGAAGAGTTTAATTTCTTTAATTGATCTTATTTTTCTAGGTAAATGATTGAACAGTTTCATACTGATTTAGTAATTATTACGCTCTGTACTCGTTAGTCTGTGAATAGGTAATAGATATTCAATCATTATCCTGGTAGGATTCACATTTTTACAATCCTGAAAATAGGAATTGTTCTCAAACAAAAATAACAAGAGTTTATAGATATATAAACCAGGGGAAATTTAATGAAGGAAACATCACTCTTAAATTAAATTTCCCTGTTGGTTTCTTCTTTATTATCTTCTTCATTTTCCTCTTCACTTTCAACACTTTCTTCATCTTCTTCATATTCTTCATCACTGTCCATCTTGTCGAAACGATGTATATTGACATTCTGCCAATTTGTATCGAAGATAGTGAAGGTACCTTCGAAAATTAACGTTGTCCTACACATCGGACAACATTTGGAAGAACTGGAGCACCACCTGTCGATGCATTCTTTGTGAAAACAATGCCTGCAATCGGTTAGGTACAGTTCTCCAGTCAACCTACTCAGACATACGCTGTAGTCTTCCTCAAAAGTTATACCCCTAGGAAAAAAAAGTACATATTAATTCGCTGTTTGATAGGTACAATATGGTTATCGTTCATTTCATACACATATATTGAACAAAAATTTCTTTATAAAAATGCAACATTCAGAAACTGAAGATAACATTCGATTATATTGTTTCAAAAATAATTAAAGAAAACAATGATGTAGAAGCATTACCTTTCTGTACAGTCGTTGTACAACTTTTCGAAACTGAACTCATATAAATGATCCAAAGACATCTTTTTAGCTTTAAAATTATCTGTTCTGTACTTCACCACTGTTGAACTGATACTAAGCTAGTAAGCGTACCAACACACTTAAGTACTCAAATACGTCAGGCGCGGATCCAGGACCCACTTTTGGGGGGGGGGGAAAATTCTAGATTCTTCCGCCATTTTGGGACGTCATTTTTTTTTGCCGTTCATTAATATGGGTTTTCACAAAATGCATTGAAGGTGGAATGAATAGAATAAAAAATGTCCCCATTCATTTACTTGTATTTTCACATTATATGAAGTAACAAAGTGTATTAATTACATATCGATATTTATTTTGAAGTATCAAACTACTCAAACTGATTTCGTTCTTTAGTTGAACGTTTCGAAATTCAATCTAAACAATGTGAAAAGAGAATATGATTTTTATTTTCGTTCAATTATATCTGATTTATTTTATCACCTTGGTAAAAATAAATATTTCAAAAAAGGGTTAAACTGTCGTTTCTTATTTGTTGACAGATACATTCCAAGAATTATTCATCTGATAATACATTAGATAGTTAAAATTTTCAGAATGGCCGTCAACCTCATTAGGTAAGTCATTATAAATATGACAAATAAATATTTTAAATGTACCTACACTCATTAAGAGTACCTAAGTCAAACTTTTGTTGGTTATCTGATGATGCCACGTTCATTAAACCATTATTTAACTTTCTAATAGATAACAGAGGTATCCATAAGAATTTGTGAATAAACTAAATTAGGTCCTGATATCAGCAACTAAATTCTTATTGTTCAGGGGTCAGTGATAAATAAATACCACGAAAAAAAAATTATAAAACAAATAAACATTTTAAAAAAACTTCAAGAAAAGCGTCTAACTTTTTCTGCTTATCTGATCACGTTATGGTCATTAAAGCATTATTTAATTATTTACTGATAGATAGTTGAATAATTCTCATACTTTCTTCTTAAAGTTATTCAACTATCTGTTTGTAATTAAAAAATGGATTAATAATTTTTTATGCATGATGTTATCAGATAAGTCACTATTGTTTGATGACTTCTTACAAGTTTTTTAAAATGTTTATTTGTCAAGCTATTATGGCTCATGAAATGGCATTTAATAATAACTTACTAATAGATGGCTGTAATTCGCTGTTTGAAAGGTACAATATGGTTATTTTCATTTCAAACACATATATGTATATCTAAATACATATTAGACATTCGAATAAAATTTTTTTTTTTCAAATTACTCGATTGATCCTAGATAAATTTTTCCGATGAAAAGCTACAATGAGTTGTATTATTTACTTCTTGTCACAAATTTCATAGTTTTTATATTTCTCCTCAATGAAAAAGGTCACAGACATAGACAAGATAATAGTCTTGAGTCTGAATGAAAAAAACCAACAATAAAACAATCATTTATCTTTTCAGAGGCAATTACGAATTTCTTGTATAAACGACCTCAAACTGTCTTTGGATTATTATTGGATTTCGTGTTTAAACACCAAATCTTGCGTGCTTCAGGTAATTATCAAAAACTGACTGCACATATTTCAACCATCTTCAATCAAATAGACCGATAGTAGGAGAAGCTCACACGCGAATCAGCTCAAAAAAAACAGTAGGAGTGGCCTTTATCTGTGACTTCAAGGCTGTGAAAATTTTTGATTTACTTCTCGGAAAACAATTTTTTCATTTTGTTATATTTTATCCTAATTCTAAATAATACTGTGGATTGGCTTGGTTTCTACTTGTTCGAAATTCATTTTAAATCGAAAATTAAATGACAGTCATTATATTTCATCTTTTTTTTTCGTATTCCTGGTACTGTATGCATAATGGAAACTGTTTTGGAGGAAGCTAACCTTATGGTCATCAATATACATACCGGGTGTAATAGGATCATGGTACACACCCCTTATCTCCCTTAAATTTGAAGGTTATAGATTGAAATTTAGGATAATAATAATAATAATAATAGGTATTTATTTCCAGAATTGTATGTACATTACAAAATGATAAAAACAAGTCACAAATTCCTTACAAAAAAATAAATCAATGAACTAATATATCTATGATATTTGTAAATGACAAAAGACTATAAATTCATTTAAAGAATATGGTTCACATTTAATTAACAGTTCGAATAATTGTCTCTTGAAGAGTTTAATTTCTTTAATTGATCTTATTTTTCTAGGTAAATGATTGAACAGTTTCATACTGATTTAGTAATTATTACGCTCTGTACTCGTTAGTCTGTGAATAGGTAATAGATATTCAATCATTATCCTGGTAGGATTCACATTTTTACAATCCTGAAAATAGGAATTGTTCTCAAACAAAAATAACAAGAGTTTATAGATATATAAACCAGGGGAAATTTAATGAAGGAAACATCACTCTTAAATTAAATTTCCCTGTTGGTTTCTTCTTTATTATCTTCTTCATTTTCCTCTTCACTTTCAACACTTTCTTCATCTTCTTCATATTCTTCATCACTGTCCATCTTGTCGAAACGATGTATATTGACATTCTGCCAATTTGTATCGAAGATAGTGAAGGTACCTTCGAAAATTAACGTTGTCCTACACATCGGACAACATTTGGAAGAACTGGAGCACCACCTGTCGATGCATTCTTTGTGAAAACAATGCCTGCAATCGGTTAGGTACAGTTCTCCAGTCAACCTACTCAGACATACGCTGTAGTCTTCCTCAAAAGTTATACCCCTAGGAAAAAAAAGTACATATTAATTCGCTGTTTGATAGGTACAATATGGTTATCGTTCATTTCATACACATATATTGAACAAAAATTTCTTTATAAAAATGCAACATTCAGAAACTGAAGATAACATTCGATTATATTGTTTCAAAAATAATTAAAGAAAACAATGATGTAGAAGCATTACCTTTCTGTACAGTCGTTGTACAACTTTTCGAAACTGAACTCATATAAATGATCCAAAGACATCTTTTTAGCTTTAAAATTATCTGTTCTGTACTTCACCACTGTTGAACTGATACTAAGCTAGTAAGCGTACCAACACACTTAAGTACTCAAATACGTCAGGCGCGGATCCAGGACCCACTTTTGGGGGGGGGGGGGGAAATTCTAGATTCTTCCGCCATTTTGGGACGTCATTTTTTTTTGCCGTTCATTAATATGGGTTTTCACAAAATGCATTGAAGGTGGAATGAATAGAATAAAAAATGTCCCCATTCATTTACTTGTATTTTCACATTATATGAAGTAACAAAGTGTATTAATTACATATCGATATTTATTTTGAAGTATCAAACTACTCAAACTGATTTCGTTCTTTAGTTGAACGTTTCGAAATTCAATCTAAACAATGTGAAAAGAGAATATGATTTTTATTTTCGTTCAATTATATCTGATTTATTTTATCACCTTGGTAAAAATAAATATTTCAAAAAAGGGTTAAACTGTCGTTTCTTATTTGTTGACAGATACATTCCAAGAATTATTCATCTGATAATACATTAGATAGTTAAAATTTTCAGAATGGCCGTCAACCTCATTAGGTAAGTCATTATAAATATGACAAATAAATATTTTAAATGTACCTACACTCATTAAGAGTACCTAAGTCAAACTTTTGTTGGTTATCTGATGATGCCACGTTCATTAAACCATTATTTAACTTTCTAATAGATAACAGAGGTATCCATAAGAATTTGTGAATAAACTAAATTAGGTCCTGATATCAGCAACTAAATTCTTATTGTTCAGGGGTCAGTGATAAATAAATACCACGAAAAAAAAATTATAAAACAAATAAACATTTTAAAAAAACTTCAAGAAAAGCGTCTAACTTTTTCTGCTTATCTGATCACGTTATGGTCATTAAAGCATTATTTAATTATTTACTGATAGATAGTTGAATAATTCTCATACTTTCTTCTTAAAGTTATTCAACTATCTGTTTGTAATTAAAAAATGGATTAATAATTTTTTATGCATGATGTTATCAGATAAGTCACTATTGTTTGATGACTTCTTACAAGTTTTTTAAAATGTTTATTTGTCAAGCTATTATGGCTCATGAAATGGCATTTAATAATAACTTACTAATAGATGGCTGTAATTCGCTGTTTGAAAGGTACAATATGGTTATTTTCATTTCAAACACATATATGTATATCTAAATACATATTAGACATTCGAATAAAATTTTTTCCTTTTCAAATTACTCGATTGATCCTAGATAAATTTTTCCGATGAAAAGCTACAATGAGTTGTATTATTTACTTCTTGTCACAAATTTCATAGTTTTTATATTTCTCTTCAATGAAAAAGGTCACAGACATAGACAAGATAATTGTCTTGAGTCTAAATGAAAAAAACCAACAATAAAACAATCATTTATCTTTTCAGAGGCAATTACGAATTTCTTGTATAAACGACCTCAAACTGTCTTTGGATTATTATTGGATTTCGTGTTTAAACACCAAATCTTGCGTGCTTCAGGTAATTATCAAAAACTGACTGCACATATTTCAACCATCTTCAATCAAATAGACCGATAGTAGGAGAAGCTCACACGCGAATCAGCTCAAAAAAAACAGTAGGAGTGGCCTTTATCTGTGACTTCAAGGCTGTGAAAATTTTTGATTTACTTCTCGGAAAACAATTTTTTCATTTTGTTATATTTTATCCTAATTCTAAATAATACTGTGGATTGGCTTGGTTTCTACTTGTTCGAAATTCATTTTAAATCGAAAATTAAATGACAGTCATTATATTTCATCTTTTTTTTTCGTATTCCTGGTACTGTATGCATAATGGAAACTGTTTTGGAGGAAGCTAACCTTATGGTCATCAATATACATACCGGGTGTAATAGGATCATGGTACACACCCCTTATCTCCCTTAAATTTGAAGGTTATAGATTGAAATTTAGGATAATAATAATAATAATAATAGGTATTTATTTCCAGAATTGTATGTACATTACAAAATGATAAAAACAAGTCACAAATTCCTTACAAAAAAATAAATCAATGAACTAATATATCTATGATATTTGTACATGACAAAAGACTATAAATTCATTTAAAGAATATGGTTCACATTTAATTAACAGTTCGAATAATTGTCTCTTGAAGAGTTTAATTTCTTTAATTGATCTTATTTTTCTAGGTAAATGATTGAACAGTTTCATACTGATTTAGTAATTATTACGCTCTGTACTCGTTAGTCTGTGAATAGGTAATAGATATTCAATCATTATCCTGGTAGGATTCACATTTTTACAATCCTGAAAATAGGAATTGTTCTCAAACAAAAATAACAAGAGTTTATAGATATATAAACCAGGGGAAATTTAATGAAGGAAACATCATTCTTAAATTAAATTTCCCTGTTGGTTTCTTCTTTATTATCTTCTTCATTTTCCTCTTCACTTTCAACACTTTCTTCATCTTCTTCATATTCTTCATCACTGTCCATCTTGTCGAAACGATGTATATTGACATTCTGCCAATTTGTATCGAAGATAGTGAAGGTACCTTCGAAAATTAACGTTGTCCTACACATCGGACAACATTTGGAAGAACTGGAGCACCACCTGTCGATGCATTCTTTGTGAAAACAATGCCTGCAATCGGTTAGGTACAGTTCTCCAGTCAACCTACTCAGACATACGCTGCAGTCTTCCTCAAAAGTTATACCCCTAGGAAAAAAAAAGTACATATTAATTCGCTGTTTGATAGGTACAATATGGTTATCGTTCATTTCATACACATATATTGAACAAAAATTTCTTTATAAAAATGCAACATTCAGAAACTGAAGATAACATTCGATTATATTGTTTCAAAAATAATTAAAGAAAACAATGATGTAAAAGCATTACCTTTCTGTACAGTCGTTGTACAACTTTTCGAAACTGAACTCATATAAATGATCCAAAGACATCTTTTTAGCTTTAAAATTATCTGTTCTGTACTTCACCACTGTTGAAGTGATACTAAGCTAGTAAGCGTACCAACACACTTAAGTACTCAAATACGTCAGGCGCGGATCCAGGACCCACTTTTGGGGGGGGGGGGATTCTAGATTCTTCCGCCATTTTGGGACGTCATTTTTTTTTGCCGTTCATTAATATGGGTTTTCACAACATGCATTGAAGGTGGAATGAAGGATTATCAGACCAGGATAACCTCATTCGTCTTGATAGAGCACTCAAGGGAAAAGCTAGGGAAACTGTTAAAGCTCTTCTAATATCTCCAAGCAATGTTTCAAGGATAATCAATATGCTCGAGATGAATTTTGGTAGACCTGAATGGATTGTTCTATCTCTCATGGAAAAAGTGAAGAAAATCAGCCCTGTAAAAGAAGACAGTTTGGAATCCTGTATTTTTTTCTCAAACGCAGTTACTAATATGGTGGTCACGATGAGAAATGTTAATTCTTCACTATATTTGTTCAATCCGGAAATGTTAGTGAATATTGTTGAAAAACTTCCCACCATACAAAAGTACAACTGGGGAAAATATAAATATCAGAAAGATTTACAGGGAATACCAACATCCCTTGAAGATTTTGCAAATTGGTACGAAGAAGAGGTAAATTCTATGGCTTCTACAAGTAATCCATTCCAGAGAAGTAAACACATGTCAAGGAAAGAAACAGTTAGTTTTTCAAAAAAGTCCGAGCCGAGAAAGGCAGAAAATTCCAAAGTTTGTGTATTTTGCCAGAGAACGAATCATAAAATAGAGGAATGTGGTGAATTCATAGAGAAGACTATACCAGAAAGAAGACAATCAGTTATGAATTTGAGATTATGTTTTCTATGTCTCCAATTGGGTCACATGGCTAATAAATGTTTCCTCAGAACGAGATGTGGTATAATGGGTTGTAAAGGAAAGCATAGCAGTCTTCTTCATCTAGCAAGAGATCCAAACAGCTCATATCCAACTTTACAAGATAAAACAGCAGCTTCGAGTGAATTTTGTGCGAAATTGAACGATGTGGATCAAAAAACTCTGCTGAGAATAGCACCAGTTATACTTCGTGGGCCTTATAATGAAATCAAGACATTTGCCTTATTCGATGAAGGCTCCACATGCTCGATGATGGATGAAAATTTAGCTATGAAATTGAACCTCTCTGGACCCATCGTTCCACTCCGTTTTCAATGGACAAATAACATTACCCATTTCGAGGATGAATCGAAAATGGTTGATGTTGATATTTCTGCCGACAGCAATAAACAAATCTTCTATAATCTGAAAAATTTGAGGACTGTTAAAAACTTGAGTATACCAAACCAGAAAATCAATGTAGATCTTTTGTCTCAGAATTTCCCACATTTGAACCGGAAAATTCTAGAGGCCGTGGAGAATGCAACTCCAGAAATTCTCATTGGCCAAGACAATTGCGGACTAATTATACCACGTCAGGTCATACAACCAAAAATGAATCAACCTATAATGTCCAAATCCAAATTAGGTTGGACTATTCATGGAGCACTCACTGATTCAACTGATGGAAATGAAATGAATCATGCAACTCTTTGTTGCCGACATATTGAAGATGATGAACTCCATCGTATGGTGAAAGATAGTTTCAAGTTAGAAGCTTTCGGAGTGAATGAAAAAATCATCAGCTCAGTAGAAGATCGCAAAGCACTTGAAATCATGAATAGCACAGCTAAAAGAATTGGTAACCGTTGGGAAATTGGACACCTTTGGAGAAATATGGATGTCGCATTTCCTGACAGCAAAGTAAACGCACTCAACCGTCTTTCCTGCATGGAGAGGAAAATGAAGAAAGATTGTGAATTCGCAAAGCAGTACCGTGAGAAGATCCAGGATTACATCAACAAGGGTTATGCAAGAAAATTAGAGTTAGAGGAGATTACAGAAAATCCGAGAAACTGGTTTTTACCACATTTTGCAGTGTGGAACGTCCATAAGCCCGGTAAAATTAGACTTGTCTTTGACGCTGCTGCAAGATCATTTGGATATAGCCTCAATGACTTTTTACTACAAGGTCCAGACTTTGTTCCTTCCTTGGTTTCCGTTTTATGGCGCTTTAGGCAGGGAAAAATTGCATTTAGTGGGGACATCAGGGAAATGTTTCACCAAGTGTTAATAAAAAAGGAAGATCGATGTGCTCAACGATTTCTTTGGCATGATGAAAATAACCTTGGTGGAATTCCGGATGTTTATGAAATGAATGTTATGATCTTCGGTGCCGTGTCTTCTCCATCCGTAGCCCAATTCATCAAGAACAGGAATGCTGAATGTTTCGAAGATAAATTCCCTGGAATAAGCAGAGCAATGAAGAGACAACATTATGTTGACGATTATTTGGATTCATGTAGCACATACGAGGAAGCTATTCAAAGAGTACGAGATGTAATTTATGTTCATAATCAAGTTGGTTTTGAAATGGTGAAATGGATTAGTAACTCCAAGAGGGTTCTAGAATCAATTCCAAAATGTCTTCGTGCTGAATCAGAAAAAAACATTAAAATTGATTCACAAGAAATCAAAAGAGTTCTTGGATTGTCTTGGTCTCCAGAAACTGACCAATTCATATATTCGCTGAACTTTCACAAAATTCCTATTGAAAAAACATCAGGATCAATAGCACCAACGAAACGGAAGGTCTTGCGGATCATCATGTCAATATTTGATCCTTTCGGGTTTTTGGCAACTTTGATCATAAAGGCGAATGTGTTTTGTGATGCGCGTGATAAGGCTTATTCCTATGTTGCTTACTTCAGAACAGAAGAAAAGGAGGATAATACTGAAACACATGTCTGCTTTGTTACTGCTGAGTATAAAGTTGCGCCATTGACTCAGCAAATCATACCCAAATTAGAGTTACAAGGAGCAGTGTTGGCATGCAGACTATCCAAGAAAATATGGGAAGAAGTTGAACATAAAATTCGCGAAACACATTATTGGACTGATTCATTGGTGGTACTTAAACAAATAAGATCCCAGTCGAGAAGGTTTCCTATGTTCGTGTCATGTCGAATAGGAGAAATCCATGAAAATGCAGATGTTTTCCAGTGGCACTGGGATCCTTCTGAAGAAAATGTAGCAGATCAGGCTACCAAAGAATTGAAAAATATCGATCTTAAACAAGATGGAGATTGGTTTAGCGGACCATCGTTTTTGGGAAAACCAAGGAAATTATGGTATTGTGAGGGTGGCAAAAATTCAAACGAAGAAAGGCATTTATAAAAGACCTGTTACGAAGCTGTGCATCCTTCCGACCACTTAGTGAAGATTTAAGTTCTTCACAGGGGGGAGAAATGTTAAGGCCAAATTCATTTTTTAATTTGACAGACGAGTGAACAGGAAATCAAGGGAGTTTAGTTTTTTGATAGTTCTGAATTGTCAAGTTTTCAAATAAAAAAGTTATTGAAGAATTTCACATTTGAATTTACACCATTATTTAACTTTCTAATAGATAACAGAGGTATCCATAAGAATTTGTGAATAAACTAAATTAGGTCCTGATATCAGCAACTAAATTCTTATTGTTCAGGGGTCAGTGATAAATAAATACCACGAAAAAAAAATTATAAAACAAATAAACATTTTAAAAAAACTTCAAGAAAAGCGTCTAACTTTTTCTGCTTATCTGATCACGTTATGGTCATTAAAGCATTATTTAATTATTTACTGATAGATAGTTGCATAATTCTCATACTTTCTTCTTAAAGTTATTCAACTATCTGTTTGTAATTAAAAAATGGATTAATAATTTTTTATGCATGATGTTATCAGATAAGTCACTATTGTTTGATGACTTCTTACAAGTTTTTTAAAATGTTTATTTGTCAAGCTATTATGGCTCATGAAATGGCATTTAATAATAACTTACTAATAGATGGCTGTAATTCGCTGTTTGAAAGGTACAATATGGTTATTTTCATTTCAAACACATATATGTATATCTAAATACATATTAGACATTCGAATAAAATTTTTTCCTTTTCAAATTACTCGATTGATCCTAGATAAATTTTTCCGATGAAAAGCTACAATGAGTTGTATTATTTACTTCTTGTCACAAATTTCATAGTTTTTATATTTCTCCTCAATGAAAAAGGTCACAGACATAGACAAGATAATTGTCTTGAGTCTGAATGAAAAAAACCAACAATAAAACAATCATTTATCTTTTCAGAGGCAATTACGAATTTCTTGTATAAACGACCTCAAACTGTCTTTGGATTATTATTGGATTTCGTGTTTAAACACCAAATCTTGCGTGCTTCAGGTAATTATCAAAAACTGACTGCACATATTTCAACCATCTTCAATCAAATAGACCGATAGTAGGAGAAGCTCACACGCGAATCAGCTCAAAAAAAACAGTAGGAGTGGCCTTTATCTGTGACTTCAAGGCTGTGAAAATTTTTGATTTACTTCTCGGAAAACAATTTTTTCATTTTGTTATATTTTATCCTAATTCTAAATAATACTGTGGATTGGCTTGGTTTCTACTTGTTCGAAATTCATTTTAAATCGAAAATTAAATGACAGTCATTATATTTCATCTTTTTTTTTCGTATTCCTGGTACTGTATGCATAATGGAAACTGTTTTGGAGGAAGCTAACCTTATGGTCATCAATATACATACCGGGTGTAATAGGATCATGGTACACACCCCTTATCTCCCTTAAATTTGAAGGTTATAGATTGAAATTTAGGATAATAATAATAATAATAATAGGTATTTATTTCCAGAATTGTATGTACATTACAAAATGATAAAAACAAGTCACAAATTCCTTACAAAAAAATAAATCAATGAACTAATATATCTATGATATTTGTACATGACAAAAGACTATAAATTCATTTAAAGAATATGGTTCACATTTAATTAAAAGTTCGAATAATTGTCTCTTGAAGAGTTTAATTTCTTTAATTGATCTTATTTTTCTAGGTAAATGATTGAACAGTTTCATACTGATTTAGTAATTATTACGCTCTGTACTCGTTAGTCTGTGAATAGGTAATAGATATTCAATCATTATCCTGGTAGGATTCACATTTTTACAATCCTGAAAACAGGAATTGTTCTCAAACAAAAATAACAAGAGTTTATAGATATATAAACCAGGGGAAATTTAATGAAGGAAACATCACTCTTAAATTAAATTTCCCTGTTGGTTTCTTCTTTATTATCTTCTTCATTTTCCTCTTCACTTTCAACACTTTCTTCATCTTCTTCATATTCTTCATCACTGTCCATCTTGTCGAAACGATGTATATTGACATTCTGCCAATTTGTATCGAAGATAGTGAAGGTACCTTCGAAAATTAACGTTGTCCTACACATCGGACAACATTTGGAAGAACTGGAGCACCACCTGTCGATGCATTCTTTGTGAAAACAATGCCTGCAATCGGTTAGGTACAGTTCTCCAGTCAACCTACTCAGACATACGCTGCAGTCTTCCTCAAAAGTTATACCCCTAGGAAAAAAAAAGTACATATTAATTCGCTGTTTGATAGGTACAATATGGTTATCGTTCATTTCATACACATATATTGAACAAAAATTTCTTTATAAAAATGCAACATTCAGAAACTGAAGATAACATTCGATTATATTGTTTCAAAAATAATTAAAGAAAACAATGATGTAAAAGCATTACCTTTCTGTACAGTCGTTGTACAACTTTTCGAAACTGAACTCATATAAATGATCCAAAGACATCTTTTTAGCTTTAAAATTATCTGTTCTGTACTTCACCACTGTTGAACTGATACTAAGCTAGTAAGCGTACCAACACACTTAAGTACTCAAATACGTCAGGCGCGGATCCAGGACCCACTTTTGGGGGGGGGGAAAATTCTAGATTCTTCCGCCATTTTGGGACGTCATTTTTTTTTGCCGTTCATTAATATGGGTTTTCACAAAATGCATTGAAGGTGGAATGAATAGAATAAAAAATGTCCCTATTCATTTACTTGTATTTTCACATTATATGAAGTAACAAAGTGTATTAATTACATATCGATATTTATTTTGAAGTATCAAACTACTCAAACTGATTTCGAAATTCAATCTAAACAATGTGAAAAGAGAATATGATTTTTATTTTCGTTCAATTATATCTGATTTATTTTATCACCTTGGTAAAAATAAATATTTCAAAAAAGTGTTAAACTGTCGTTTCTTATTTGTTGACAGATACATTCCAAGAATTATTCATCTGATAATACATTAGATAGTTAAAATTTTCAGAATGGCCGTCAACCTCATTAGGTAAGTCATTATAAATATGACAAATAAATATTTTAAATGTACCTACACTCATTAAGAGTACCTAAGTCAAACTTTTGTTGGTTATCTGATGATGCCACGTTCATTAAACCATTATTTAACTTTCTAATAGATAACAGAGGTATCCATAAGAATTTGTGAATAAACTAAATTAGGTCCTGATATCAGCAACTAAATTCTTATTGTTCAGGGGTCAGTGATAAATAAATACCACGAAAAAAAAATTATAAAACAAATAAACATTTTAAAAAAACTTCAAGAAAAGCGTCTAACTTTTTCTGCTTATCTGATCACGTTATGGTCATTAAAACATTATTTAATTATTTACCGATAGATAGTTGAATAATTCTCATACTTTCTTCTTAAAGTTATTCAACTATCTGTTTGTAATTAAAAAATGGATTAATAATTTTTTATGCATGATGTTATCAGATAAGTCACTATTGTTTGATGACTTCTTACAAGTTTTTTAAAATGTTTATTTGTCAAGCTATTATGGCTCATGAAATGGCATTTAATAATAACTTACTAATAGATGGCTGTAATTCGCTGTTTGAAAGGTACAATATGGTTATTTTCATTTCAAACACATATATGTATATCTAAATACATATTAGACATTCGAATAAAATTTTTTCCTTTTCAAATTACTCGATTGATCCTAGATAAATTTTTTCGATGAAAAGCTACAATGAGTTGTATTATTTACTTCTTGTCACAAATTTCATAGTTTTTATATTTCTCCTCAATGAAAAAGGTCACAGACATAGACAAGATAATTGTCTTGAGTCTGAATGAAAAAAACCAACAATAAAACAATCATTTATCTTTTCAGAGGCAATTACGAATTTCTTGTATAAACGACCTCAAACTGTCTTTGGATTATTATTGGATTTCGTGTTTAAACACCAAATCTTGCGTGCTTCAGGTAATTATCAAAAACTGACTGCACATATTTCAACCATCTTCAATCAAATAGACCGATAGTAGGAGAAGCTCACACGCGAATCAGCTCAAAAAAAACAGTAGGAGTGGCCTTTATCTGTGACTTCAAGGCTGTGAAAATTTTTGATTTACTTCTCGGAAAACAATTTTTTCATTTTGTTATATTTTATCCTAATTCTAAATAATACTGTGGATTGGCTTGGTTTCTACTTGTTCGAAATTCATTTTAAATCGAAAATTAAATGACAGTCATTATATTTCATCTTTTTTTTTCGTATTCCTGGTACTGTATGCATAATGGAAACTGTTTTGGAGGAAGCTAACCTTATGGTCATCAATATACATACCGGGTGTAATAGGATCATGGTACACACCCCTTATCTCCCTTAAATTTGAAGGTTATAGATTGAAATTTAGGATAATAATAATAATAATAATAGGTATTTATTTCCAGAATTGTATGTTCATTACAAAATGATAAAAACAAGTCACAAATTCCTTACAAAAAAATAAATCAATGAACTAATATATCTATGATATTTGTACATGACAAAAGACTATAAATTCATTTAAAGAATATGGTTCACATTTAATTAACAGTTCGAATAATTGTCTCTTGAAGAGTTTAATTTCTTTAATTGATCTTATTTTTCTAGGTAAATGATTGAACAGTTTTATACTGATTTAGTAATTATTACGCTCTGTACTCGTTAGTCTGTGAATAGGTAATAGATATTCAATCATTATCCTGGTAGGATTCACATTTTTACAATCCTGAAAATAGGAATTGTTCTCAAACAAAAATAACAAGAGTTTATAGATATATAAACCAGGGGAAATTTAATGAAGGAAACATCACTCTTAAATTAAATTTCCCTGTTGGTTTCTTCTTTATTATCTTCTTCATTTTCCTCTTCACTTTCAACACTTTCTTCATCTTCTTCATATTCTTCATCACTGTCCATCTTGTCGAAACGATGTATATTGACATTCTGCCAATTTGTATCGAAGATAGTGAAGGTACCTTCGAAAATTAACGTTGTCCTACACATCGGACAACATTTGGAAGAACTGGAGCACCACCTGTCGATGCATTCTTTGTGAAAACAATGCCTGCAATCGGTTAGGTACAGTTCTCCAGTCAACCTACTCAGACATACGCTGCAGTCTTCCTCAAAAGTTATACCCCTAGGAAAAAAAAAGTACATATTAATTCGCTGTTTGATAGGTACAATATGGTTATCGTTCATTTCATACACATATATTGAACAAAAATTTCTTTATAAAAATGCAACATTCAGAAACTGAAGATAACATTCGATTATATTGTTTCAAAAATAATTAAAGAAAACAATGATGTAAAAGCATTACCTTTCTGTACAGTCGTTGTACAACTTTTCGAAACTGAACTCATATAAATGATCCAAAGACATCTTTTTAGCTTTAAAATTATCTGTTCTGTACTTCACCACTGTTGAACTGATACTAAGCTAGTAAGCGTACCAACACACTTAAGTACTCAAATACGTCAGGCGCGGATCCAGGACCCACTTTTGAGGGGGGGGGAAAATTCTAGATTCTTCCGCCATTTTGGGACGTCATTTTTTTTTGCCGTTCATTAATATGGGTTTTCACAAAATGCATTGAAGGTGGAATGAATAGAATAAAAAATGTCCCCATTCATTTACTTGTATTTTCACATTATATGAAGTAACAAAGTGTATTAATTACATATCGATATTTATTTTGAAGTATCAAACTACTCAAACTGATTTCGAAATTCAATCTAAACAATGTGAAAAGAGAATATGATTTTTATTTTCGTTCAATTATATCTGATTTATTTTATCACCTTGGTAAAAATAAATATTTCAAAAAAGGGTTAAACTGTCGTTTCTTATTTGTTGACAGATACATTCCAAGAATTATTCATCTGATAATACATTAGATAGTTAAAATTTTCAGAATGGTCGTCAACCTCATTAGGTAAGTCATTATAAATATGACAAATAAATATTTTAAATGTACCTACACTCATTAAGAGTACCTAAGTCAAACTTTTGTTGGTTATCTGATGATGCCACGTTCATTAAACCATTATTTAACTTTCTAATAGATAACAGAGGTATCCATAAGAATTTGTGAATAAACTAAATTAGGTCCTGATATCAGCAACTAAATTCTTATTGTTCAGGGGTCAGTGATAAATAAATACCACGAAAAAAAAATTATAAAACAAATAAACATTTTAAAAAAACTTCAAGAAAAGCGTCTAACTTTTTCTGCTTATCTGATCACGTTATGGTCATTAAAGCATTATTTAATTATTTACTGATAGATAGTTGAATAATTCTCATACTTTCTTCTTAAAGTTATTCAACTATCTGTTTGTAATTAAAAAATGGATTAATAATTTTTTATGCATGATGTTATCAGATAAGTCACTATTGTTTGATGACTTCTTACAAGTTTTTTAAAATGTTTATTTGTCAAGCTATTATGGCTCATGAAATGGCATTTAATAATAACTTACTAATAGATGGCTGTAATTCGCTGTTTGAAAGGTACAATATGGTTATTTTCATTTCAAACACATATATGTATATCTAAATACATATTAGACATTCGAATAAAATTTTTTCCTTTTCAAATTACTCGATTGATCCTAGATAAATTTTTCCGATGAAAAGCTACAATGAGTTGTATTATTTACTTCTTTTCACAAATTTCATAGTTTTTATATTTCTCCTCAATGAAAAAGGTCACAGACATAGACAAGATAATTGTCTTGAGTCTGAATGAAAAAAACCAACAATAAAACAATCATTTATCTTTTCAGAGGCAATTACGAATTTCTTGAATAAACGACCTCAAACTGTCTTTGGATTATTATTGGATTTCGTGTTTAAACACCAAATCTTGCGTGCTTCAGGTAATTATCAAAAACTGACTGCACATATTTCAACCATCTTCAATCAAATAGACCGATAGTAGGAGAAGCTCACACGCGAATCAGCTCAAAAAAAACAGTAGGAGTGGCCTTTATCTGTGACTTCAAGGCTGTGAAAATTTTTGATTTACTTCTCGGAAAACAATTTTTTCATTTTGTTATATTTTATCCTAATTCTAAATAATACTGTGGATTGGCTTGGTTTCTACTTGTTCGAAATTCATTTTAAATCGAAAATTAAATGACAGTCATTATATTTCATCTTTTTTTTTCGTATTCCTGGTACTGTATGCATAATGGAAACTGTTTTGGAGGAAGCTAACCTTATGGTCATCAATATACATACCGGGTGTAATAGGATCATGGTACACACCCCTTATCTCCCTTAAATTTGAAGGTTATAGATTGAAATTTAGGATAATAATAATAATAGGTATTTATTTCCAGAATTGTATGTACATTACAAAATGATAAAAACAAGTCACAAATTCCTTACAAAAAAATAAATCAATGAACTAATATATCTATGATATTTGTACATGACAAAAGACTATAAATTCATTTAAAGAATATGGTTCACATTCAATTAACAGTTCGAATAATTGTCTCTTGAAGAGTTTAATTTCTTTAATTGATCTTATTTTTCTAGGTAAATGATTGAACAGTTTCATACTGATTTAGTAATTATTACGCTCTGTACTCGTTAGTCTGTGAATAGGTAATAGATATTCAATCATTATCCTGGTAGGATTCACATTTTTACAATCCTGAAAATAGGAATTGTTCTCAAACAAAAATAACAAGAGTTTATAGATATATAAACCAGGGGAAATTTAATGAAGGAAACATCACTCTTAAATTAAATTTCCCTGTTGGTTTCTTCTTTATTATCTTCTTCATTTTCCTCTTCACTTTCAACACTTTCTTCATCTTCTTCATATTCTTCATCACTGTCCATCTTGTCGAAACGATGTATATTAACATTCTGCCAATTTGTATCGAAGATAGTGAAGGTACCTTCGAAAATTAACGTTGTCCTACACATCGGACAACATTTGGAAGAACTGGAGCACCACCTGTCGATGCATTCTTTGTGAAAACAATGCCTGCAATCGGTTAGGTACAGTTCTCCAGTCAACCTACTCAGACATACGCTGCAGTCTTCCTCAAAAGTTATACCCCTAGGAAAAAAAAAGTACATATTAATTCGCTGTTTGATAGGTACAATATGGTTATCGTTCATTTCATACACATATATTGAACAAAAATTTCTTTATAAAAATGCAACATTCAGAAACTGAAGATAACATTCGATTATATTGTTTCAAAAATAATTAAAGAAAACAATGATGTAAAAGCATTACCTTTCTGTACAGTCGTTGTACAACTTTTCGAAACTGAACTCATATAAATGATCCAAAGACATCTTTTTAGCTTTAAAATTATCTGTTCTGTACTTCACCACTGTTGAACTGATACTAAGCTAGTAAGCGTACCAACACACTTAAGTACTCAAATACGTCAGGCGCGGATCCAGGACCCACTTTTGGGGGGGGGGAAAATTCTAGATTCTTCCGCCATTTTGGGACGTCATTTTTTTTTGCCGTTCATTAATATGGGTTTTCACAAAATGCATTGAAGGTGGAATGAATAGAATAAAAAATGTCCCCATTCATTTACTTGTATTTTCACATTATATGAAGTAACAAAGTGTATTAATTACATATCGATATTTATTTTGAAGTATCAAACTACTCAAACTGATTTCGTTCTTTAGTTGAACGTTTCGAAATTCAATCTAAACAATGTGAAAAGAGAATATGATTTTTATTTTCGTTCAATTATATCTGATTTATTTTATCACCTTGGTAAAAATAAATATTTCAAAAAAGGGTTAAACTGTCGTTTCTTATTTGTTGACAGATACATTCCAAGAATTATTCATCTGATAATACATTAGATAGTTAAAATTTTCAGAATGGCCGTCAACCTCATTAGGTAAGTCATTATAAATATGACAAATAAATATTTTAAATGTACCTACACTCATTAAGAGTACCTAAGTCAAACTTTTGTTGGTTATCTGATGATGCCACGTTCATTAAACCATTATTTAACTTTCTAATAGATAACAGAGGTATCCATAAGAATTTGTGAATAAACTAAATTAGGTCCTGATATCAGCAACTAAATTCTTATTGTTCAGGGGTCAGTGATAAATAAATACCACAAAAAAAAAATTATAAAACAAATAAACATTTTGAAAAAACTTCAAGAAAAGCGTCTAACTTTTTCTGCTTATCTGATCACGTTATGGTCATTAAAGCATTATTTAATTATTTACTGATAGATAGTTGAATAATTCTCATACTTTCTTCTTAAAGTTATTCAACTATCTGTTTGTAATTAAAAAATGGATTAATAATTTTTTATGCATGATGTTATCAGATAAGTCACCATTGTTTGATGACTTCTTACAAGTTTTTTAAAATGTTTATTTGTCAAGCTATTATGGCTCATGAAATGGCATTTAATAATAACTTACTAATAGATGGCTGTAATTCGTTGTTTGAAAGGTACAATATGGTTATTTTCATTTCAAACACATATATGTATATCTAAATACATATTAGACATTCGAATAAAATTTTTTCCTTTTCAAATTACTCGATTGATCCTAGATAAATTTTTTCGATGAAAAGCTACAATGAGTTGTATTATTTACTTCTTGTCACAAATTTCATAGTTTTTATATTTCTCCTCAATGAAAAAGGTCACAGACATAGACAAGATAATTGTCTTGTGTCTGAATGAAAAAAAGCAACAATAAAACAATCATTTATCTTTTCAGAGGCAATTACGAATTTCTTGTATAAACGACCTCAAACTGTCTTTGGATTATTATTGGATTTCGTGTTTAAACACCAAATCTTGCGTGCTTCAGGTAATTATCAAAAACTGACTGCACATATTTCAACCATCTTCAATCAAATAGACCGATAGTAGGAGAAGCTCACACGCGAATCAGCTCAAAAAAAACAGTAGGAGTGGCCTTTATCTGTGACTTCAAGGCTGTGAAAATTTTTGATTTACTTCTCGGAAAACAATTTTTTCATTTTGTTATATTTTATCCTAATTCTAAATAATACTGTGGATTGGCTTGGTTTCTACTTGTTCGAAATTCATTTTAAATCGAAAATTAAATGACAGTCATTATATTTCATCTTTTTTTTTCGTATTCCTGGTACTGTATGCATAATGGAAACTGTTTTGGAGGAAGCTAACCTTATGGTCATCAATATACATACCGGGTGTAATAGGATCATGGTACACACCCCTTATCTCCCTTAAATTTGAAGGTTATAGATTGAAATTTAGGATAATAATAATAATAGGTATTTATTTCCAGAATTGTATGTACATTACAAAATGATAAAAACAAGTCACAAATTCCTTACAAAAAAATAAATCAATGAACTAATATATCTATGATATTTGTACATGACAAAAGACTATAAATTCATTTAAAGAATATGGTTCACATTTAATTAACAGTTCGAATAATTGTCTCTTGAAGAGTTTAATTTCTTTAATTGATCTTATTTTTCTAGGTAAATGATTGAACAGTTTCATACTGCTTTAGTAATTATTACGCTCTGTACTCGTTAGTCTGTGAATAGGTAATAGATATTCAATCATTATCCTGGTAGGATTCACATTTTTACAATCCTGAAAATAGGAATTGTTCTCAAACAAAAATAACAAGAGTTTATAGATATATAAACCAGGGGAAATTTAATGAAGGAAACATCACTCTTAAATTAAATTTCCCTGTTGGTTTCTTCTTTATTATCTTCTTCATTTTCCTCTTCACTTTCAACACTTTCTTCATCTTCTTCATATTCTTCATCACTGTCCATCTTGTCGAAACGATGTATATTGACATTCTGCCAATTTGTATCGAAGATAGTGAAGGTACCTTCGAAAATTAACGTTGTCCTACACATCGGACAACATTTGGAAGAACTGGAGCACCACCTGTCGATGCATTCTTTGTGAAAACAATGCCTGCAATCGGTTAGGTACAGTTCTCCAGTCAACCTACTCAGACATACGCTGCAGTCTTCCTCAAAAGTTATACCCCTAGGAAAAAAAAAGTACATATTAATTCGCTGTTTGATAGGTACAATATGGTTATCGTTCATTTCATACACATATATTGAACAAAAATTTCTTTATAAAAATGCAACATTCAGAAACTGAAGATAACATTCGATTATATTGTTTCAAAAATAATTAAAGAAAACAATGATGTAAAAGCATTACCTTTCTGTACAGTCGTTGTACAACTTTTCGAAACTGAACTCATATAAATGATCCAAAGACATCTTTTTAGCTTTAAAATTATCTGTTCTGTACTTCACCACTGTTGAACTGATACTAAGCTAGTAAGCGTACCAACACACTTAAGTACTCAAATACGTCAGGCGCGGATCCAGGACCCACTTTTGGGGGGGGGGGGAAATTCTAGATTCTTCCGCCATTTTGGGACGTCATTTTTTTTTGCCGTTCATTAATATGGGTATTCACAAAATGCATTGAAGGTGGAATGAATAGAATAAAAAATGTCCCCATTCATTTACTTGTATTTTCACATTATATGAAGTAACAAAGTGTATTAATTACATATCGATATTTATTTTGAAGTATCAAACTACTCAAACTGATTTCGTTCTTTAGTTGAACGTTTCGAAATTCAATCTAAACAATGTGAAAAGAGAATATGATTTTTATTTTCGTTCAATTATATCTGATTTATTTTATCACCTTGGTAAAAATAAATATTTCAAAAAAGGGTTAAACTGTCGTTTCTTATTTGTTGACAGATACATTCCAAGAATTATTCATCTGATAATACATTAGATAGTTAAAATTTTCAGAATGGCCGTCAACCTCATTAGGTAAGTCATTATAAATATGACAAATAAATATTTTAAATGTACCTACACTCATTAAGAGTACCTAAGTCAAACTTTTGTTGGTTATCTGATGATGCCACGTTCATTAAACCATTATTTAACTTTCTAATAGATAACAGAGGTATCCATAAGAATTTGTGAATAAACTAAATTAGGTCCTGATATCAGCAACTAAATTCTTATTGTTCAGGGGTCAGTGATAAATAAATACCACGAAAAAAAAATTATAAAACAAATAAACATTTTAAAAAAACTTCAAGAAAAGCGTCTAACTTTTTCTGCTTATCTGATCACGTTATGGTCATTAAAGCATTATTTAATTATTTACTGATAGATAGTTGAATAATTCTCATACTTTCTTCTTAAAGTTATTCAACTATCTGTTTGTAATTAAAAAATGGATTAATAATTTTTTATGCATGATGTTATCAGATAAGTCACTATTGTTTGATGACTTCTTACAAGTTTTTTAAAATGTTTATTTGTCAAGCTATTATGGCTCATGAAATGGCATTTAATAATAACTTACTAATAGATGGCTGTAATTCGCTGTTTGAAAGGTACAATATGGTTATTTTCATTTCAAACACATATATGTATATCTAAATACATATTAGACATTCGAATAAAATTTTTTCCTTTTCAAATTACTCGATTGATCCTAGATGAATTTTTTCGATGAAAAGCTACAATGAGTTGTATTATTTACTTCTTGTCACAAATTTCATAGTTTTTATATTTCTCCTCAATGAAAAAGGTCACAGACATAGACAAGATAATTGTCTTGTGTCTGAATGAAAAAAACCAACAATAAAACAATCATTTATCTTTTCAGAGGCAATTACGAATTTCTTGTATAAACGACCTCAAACTGTCTTTGGATTATTATTGGATTTCGTGTTTAAACACCAAATCTTGCGTGCTTCAGGTAATTATCAAAAACTGACTGCACATATTTCAACCATCTTCAATCAAATAGACCGATAGTAGGAGAAGCTCACACGCGAATCAGCTCAAAAAAAAAGAGTAGGAGTGGCCTTTATCTGTGACTTCAAGGCTGTGAAAATTTTTGATTTACTTCTCGGAAAACAATTTTTTCATTTTGTTATATTTTATCCTAATTCTAAATAATACTGTGGATTGGCTTGGTTTCTACTTGTTCGAAATTCATTTTAAATCGAAAATTAAATGACAGTCATTATATTTCATTTTTTTTTTTCGTATTCCTGGTACTGTATGCATAATGGAAACTGTTTTGGAGGAAGCTAACCTTATGGTCATCAATATACATACCGGGTGTAATAGGATCATGGTACACACCCCTTATCTCCCTTAAATTTGAAGGTTATAGATTGAAATTTAGGATAATAATAATAATAGGTATTTATTTCCAGAATTGTATGTACATTACAAAATGATAAAAACAAGTCACAAATTCCTTACAAAAAAATAAATCAATGAACTAATATATCTATGATATTTGTACATGACAAAAGACTATAAATTCATTTAAAGAATATGGTTCACATTTAATTAACAGTTCGAATAATTGTCTCTTGAAGAGTTTAATTTCTTTAATTGATCTTATTTTTCTAGGTAAATGATTGAACAGTTTCATACTGATTTAGTGATTATTACGCTCTGTACTCGTTAGTCTGTGAATAGGTAATAGATATTCAATCATTATCCTGGTAGGATTCACATTTTTACAATCCTGAAAATAGGAATTGTTCTCAAACAAAAATAACAAGAGTTTATAGATATATAAACCAGGGGAAATTTAATGAAGGAAACATCACTCTTAAATTAAATTTCCCTGTTGGTTTCTTCTTTATTATCTTCTTCATTTTCCTCTTCACTTTCAACACTTTCTTCATCTTCTTCATATTCTTCATCACTGTCCATCTTGTCGAAACGATGTATATTAACATTCTGCCAATTTGTATCGAAGATAGTGAAGGTACCTTCGAAAATTAACGTTGTCCTACACATCGGACAACATTTGGAAGAACTGGAGCACCACCTGTCGATGCATTCTTCGTGAAAACGATGCCTGCAATCGGTTAGGTACAGTTCTCCAGTCAACCTACTCAGACATACGCTGCAGTCTTCCTCAAAAGTTATACCCCTAGGAAAAAAAAAGTACATATTAATTCGCTGTTTGATAGGTACAATATGGTTATCGTTCATTTCATACACATATATTGAACAAAAATTTCTTTATAAAAATGCAACATTCAGAAACTGAAGATAACATTCGATTATATTGTTTCAAAAATAATTAAAGAAAACAATGATGTAAAAGCATTACCTTTCTGTACAGTCGTTGTACAACTTTTCGAAACTGAACTCATATAAATGATCCAAAGACATCTTTTTAGCTTTAAAATTATCTGTTCTGTACTTCACCACTGTTGAACTGATACTAAGCTAGTAAGCGTACCAACACACTTAAGTACTCAAATACGTCAGGCGCGGATCCAGGACCCACTTTTGGGGGGGGGGAAAATTCTAGATTCTTCCGCCATTTTGGGACGTCATTTTTTTTTGCCGTTCATTAATATGGGTTTTCACAAAATGCATTGAAGGTGGAATGAATAGAATAAAAAATGTCCCCATTCATTTACTTGTATTTTCACATTATATGAAGTAACAAAGTGTATTAATTACATATCGATATTTATTTTGAAGTATCAAACTACTCAAACTGATTTCGAAATTCAATCTAAACAATGTGAAAAGAGAATATGATTTTTATTTTCGTTCAATTATATCTGATTTATTTTATCACCTTGGTAAAAATAAATATTTCAAAAAAGGGTTAAACTGTCGTTTCTTATTTGTTGACAGATACATTCCAAGAATTATTCATCTGATAATACATTAGATAGTTAAAATTTTCAGAATGGCCGTCAACCTCATTAGGTAAGTCATTATAAATATGACAAATAAATATTTTAAATGTACCTACACTCATTAAGAGTACCTAAGTCAAACTTTTGTTGGTTATCTGATGATGCCACGTTCATTAAACCATTATTTAACTTTCTAATAGATAACAGAGGTATCCATAAGAATTTGTGAATAAACTAAATTAGGTCCTGATATCAGCAACTAAATTCTTATTGTTCAGGGGTCAGTGATAAATAAATACCACGAAAAAAAAATTATAAAACAAATAAACATTTTAAAAAAACTTCAAGAAAAGCGTCTAACTTTTTCTGCTTATCTGATCACGTTATGGTCATTAAAGCATTATTCAATTATTTACTGATAGATAGTTGAATAATTCTCATACTTTCTTCTTAAAGTTATTCAACTATCTGTTTGTAATTCAAAAATGGATTAATAATTTTTTATGCATGATGTTATCAGATAAGTCACTATTGTTTGATGACTTCTTACAAGTTTTTTAAAATGTTTATTTGTCAAGCTATTATGGCTCATGAAATGGCATTTAATAATAACTTACTAATAGATGGCTGTAATTCGCTGTTTGAAAGGTACAATATGGTTATTTTCATTTCAAACACATATATGTATATCTAAATACATATTAGACATTCGAATAAAATTTTTTCCTTTTCAAATTACTCGATTGATCCTAGATAAATTTTTCCGATGAAAAGCTACAATGAGTTGTATTATTTACTTCTTGTCACAAATTTCATAGTTTTTATATTTCTCCTCAATGAAAAAGGTCACAGACATAGACAAGATAATTGTCTTGAGTCTGAATGAAAAAAACCAACAATAAAACAATCATTTATCTTTTCAGAGGCAAATACGAGTTTCTTGTATAAACGACCTCAAACTGTCTTTGGATTATTATTGGATTTCGTGTTTAAACACCAAATCTTGCGTGCTTCAGGTAATTATCAAAAACTGACTGCACATATTTCAACCATCTTCAATCAAATAGACCGATAGTAGGAGAAGCTCACACGCGAATCAGCTCAAAAAAAACAGTAGGAGTGGCCTTTATCTGTGACTTCAAGGCTGTGAAAATTTTTGATTTACTTCTCGGAAAACAATTTTTTCATTTTGTTATATTTTATCCTAATTCTAAATAACACTGTGGATTGGCTTGGTTTCTACTTGTTCGAAATTCATTTTAAATCGAAAATTAAATGACAGTCATTATATTTCATCTTTTTTTTTCGTATTCCTGGTACTGTATGCATAATGGAAACTGTTTTGGAGGAAGCTAACCTTATGGTCATCAATATACATACCGGGTGTAATAGGATCATGGTACACACCCCTTATCTCCCTTAAATTTGAAGGTTATAGATTGAAATTTAGGATAATAATAATAATAGGTATTTATTTCCAGAATTGTATGTACATTACAAAATGATAAAAACAAGTCACAAATTCCTTACAAAAAAATAAATCAATGAACTAATATATCTATGATATTTGTACATGACAAAAGACTATAAATTCATTTAAAGAATATGGTTCACATTCAATTAACAGTTCGAATAATTGTCTCTTGAAGAGTTTAATTTCTTTAATTGATCTTATTTTTCTAGGTAAATGATTGAACAGTTTCATACTGATTTAGTAATTATTACGCTCTGTACTCGTTAGTCTGTGAATAGGTAATAGATATTCAATCATTATCCTGGTAGGATTCACATTTTTACAATCCTGAAAATAGGAATTGTTCTCAAACAAAAATAACAAGAGTTTATAGATATATAAACCAGGGGAAATTTAATGAAGGAAACATCACTCTTAAATTAAATTTCCCTGTTGGTTTCTTCTTTATTATCTTCTTCATTTTCCTCTTCACTTTCAACACTTTCTTCATCTTCTTCATATTCTTCATCACTGTCCATCTTGTCGAAACGATGTATATTAACATTCTGCCAATTTGTATCGAAGATAGTGAAGGTACCTTCGAAAATTAACGTTGTCCTACACATCGGACAACATTTGGAAGAACTGGAGCACCACCTGTCGATGCATTCTTTGTGAAAACAATGCCTGCAATCGGTTAGGTACAGTTCTCCAGTCAACCTACTCAGACATACGCTGCAGTCTTCCTCAAAAGTTATACCCCTAGGAAAAAAAAAGTACATATTAATTCGCTGTTTGATAGGTACAATATGGTTATCGTTCATTTCATACACATATATTGAACAAAAATTTCTTTATAAAAATGCAACATTCAGAAACTGAAGATAACATTCGATTATATTGTTTCAAAAATAATTAAAGAATACAATGATGTAAAAGCATTACCTTTCTGTACAGTCGTTGTACAACTTTTCGAAACTGAACTCATATAAATGATCCAAAGACATCTTTTTAGCTTTAAAATTATCTGTTCTGTACTTCACCACTGTTGAACTGATACTAAGCTAGTAAGCGTACCAACACACTTAAGTACTCAAATACGTCAGGCGCGGATCCAGGACCCACTTTTGGGGGGGGGGAAAATTCTAGATTCTTCCGCCATTTTGGGACGTCATTTTTTTTTGCCGTTCATTAATATGGGTTTTCACAAAATGCATTGAAGGTGGAATGAATAGAATAAAAAATGTCCCCATTCATTTACTTGTATTTTCACATTATATGAAGTAACAAAGTGTATTAATTACATATCGATATTTATTTTGAAGTATCAAACTACTCAAACTGATTTCGTTCTTTAGTTGAACGTTTCGAAATTCAATCTAAACAATGTGAAAAGAGAATATGATTTTTATTTTCGTTCAATTATATCTGATTTATTTTATCACCTTGGTAAAAATAAATATTTCAAAAAAGGGTTAAACTGTCGTTTCTTATTTGTTGACAGATACATTCCAAGAATTATTCATCTGATAATACATTAGATAGTTAAAATTTTCAGAATGGCCGTCAACCTCATTAGGTAAGTCATTATAAATATGACAAATAAATATTTTAAATGTACCTACACTCATTAAGAGTACCTAAGTCAAACTTTTGTTGGTTATCTGATGATGCCACGTTCATTAAACCATTATTTAACTTTCTAATAGATAACAGAGGTATCCATAAGAATTTGTGAATAAACTAAATTAGGTCCTGATATCAGCAACTAAATTCTTATTGTTCAGGGGTCAGTGATAAATAAATACCACAAAAAAAAAATTATAAAACAAATAAACATTTTGAAAAAACTTCAAGAAAAGCGTCTAACTTTTTCTGCTTATCTGATCACGTTATGGTCATTAAAGCATTATTTAATTATTTACTGATAGATAGTTGAATAATTCTCATACTTTCTTCTTAAAGTTATTCAACTATCTGTTTGTAATTAAAAAATGGATTAATAATTTTTTATGCATGATGTTATCAGATAAGTCACCATTGTTTGATGACTTCTTACAAGTTTTTTAAAATGTTTATTTGTCAAGCTATTATGGCTCATGAAATGGCATTTAATAATAACTTACTAATAGATGGCTGTAATTCGCTGTTTGAAAGGTACAATATGGTTATTTTCATTTCAAACACATATATGTATATCTAAATACATATTAGACATTCGAATAAAATTTTTTCCTTTTCAAATTACTCGATTGATCCTAGATAAATTTTTTCGATGAAAAGCTACAATGAGTTGTATTATTTACTTCTTGTCACAAATTTCATAGTTTTTATATTTCTCCTCAATGAAAAAGGTCACAGACATAGACAAGATAATTGTCTTGTGTCTGAATGAAAAAAACCAACAATAAAACAATCATTTATCTTTTCAGAGGCAATTACGAATTTCTTGTATAAACGACCTCAAACTGTCTTTGGATTATTATTGGATTTCGTGTTTAAACACCAAATCTTGCGTGCTTCAGGTAATTATCAAAAACTGACTGCACATATTTCAACCATCTTCAATCAAATAGACCGATAGTAGGAGAAGCTCACACGCGAATCAGCTAAAAAAAAACAGTAGGAGTGGCCTTTGTCTGTGACTTCAAGGCTGTGAAAATTTTTGATTTACTTCTCGGAAAACAATTTTTTCATTTTGTTATATTTTATCCTAATTCTAAATAATACTGTGGATTGGCTTGGTTTCTACTTGTTCGAAATTCATTTTAAATCGAAAATTAAATGACAGTCATTATATTTCATCTTTTTTTTTCGTATTCCTGGTACTGTATGCATAATGGAAACTGTTTTGGAGGAAGCTAACCTTATGGTCATCAATATACATACCGGGTGTAATAGGATCATGGTACACACCCCTTATCTCCCTTAAATTTGAAGGTTATAGATTGAAATTTAGGATAATAATAATAATAGGTATTTATTTCCAGAATTGTATGTACATTACAAAATGATAAAAACAAGTCACAAATTCCTTACAAAAAAATAAATCAATGAACTAATATATCTATGATATTTGTACATGACAAAGACTATAAATTCATTTAAAAAATATGGTTCACATTTAATTAACAGTTCGAATAATTGTCTCTTGAAGAGTTTAATTTCTTTAATTGATCTTATTTTTCTAGGTAAATGATTGAACAGTTTCATACTGATTTAGTAATTATTACGCTCTGTACTCGTTAGTCTGTGAATAGGTAATAGATATTCAATCATTATCCTGGTAGGATTCACATTTTTACAATCCTGAAAATAGGAATTGTTCTCAAACAAAAATAACAAGAGTTTATAGATATATAAACCAGGGGAAATTTAATGAAGGAAACATCACTCTTAAATTAAATTTCCCTGTTGGTTTCTTCTTTATTATCTTCTTCATTTTCCTCTTCACTTTCAACACTTTCTTCATCTTCTTCATATTCTTCATCACTGTCCATCTTGTCGAAACGATGTATATTGACATTCTGCCAATTTGTATCGAAGATAGTGAAGGTACCTTCGAAAATTAACGTTGTCCTACACATCGGACAACATTTGGAAGAACTGGAGCACCACCTGTCGATGCATTCTTTGTGAAAACAATGCCTGCAATCGGTTAGGTACAGTTCTCCAGTCAACCTACTCAGACATACGCTGCAGTCTTCCTCAAAAGTTATACCCCTAGGAAAAAAAAAGTACATATTAATTCGCTGTTTGATAGGTACAATATGGTTATCGTTCATTTCATACACATATATTGAACAAAAATTTCTTTATAAAAATGCAACATTCAGAAACTGAAGATAACATTCGATTATATTGTTTCAAAAATAATTAAAGAAAACAATGATGTAAAAGCATTACCTTTCTGTACAGTCGTTGTACAACTTTTCGAAACTGAACTCATATAAATGATCCAAAGACATCTTTTTAGCTTTAAAATTATCTGTTCTGTACTTCACCACTGTTGAACTGATACTAAGCTAGTAAGCGTACCAACACACTTAAGTACTCAAATACGTCAGGCGCGGATCCAGGACCCACTTTTGGGGGGGGGGGAAAATTCTAGATTCTTCCGCCATTTTGGGACGTCATTTTTTTTTGCCGTTCATTAATATGGGTTTTCACAAAATGCATTGAAGGTGGAATGAATAGAATAAAAAATGTCCCCATTCATTTACTTGTATTTTCACATTATATGAAGTAACAAAGTGTAATTATTACATATCGATATTTATTTTGAAGTATCAAACTACTCAAACTGATTTCGTTCTTTAGTTGAACGTTTCGAAATTCAATCTATGTACATAGATATATATATATATATGTATATCTAAATACATATTAGACATTCGAATAAAATTTTTTCCTTTTCAAATTACTCGATTGATCCTAGATAAATTTTTTCGATGAAAAGCTACAATGAGTTGTATTATTTACTTCTTGTCACAAATTTCATAGTTTTTATATTTCTCCTCAATGAAAAAGGTCACAGACATAGACAAGATAATTGTCTTGTGTCTGAATGAAAAAAACCAACAATAAAACAATCATTTATCTTTTCAGAGGCAATTACGAATTTCTTGTATAAACGACCTCAAACTGTCTTTGGATTATTATTGGATTTCGTGTTTAAACACCAAATCTTGCGTGCTTCAGGTAATTATCAAAAACTGACTGCACATATTTCAACCATCTTCAATCAAATAGACCGATAGTAGGAGAAGCTCACACGCGAATCAGCTAAAAAAAAACAGTAGGAGTGGCCTTTGTCTGTGACTTCAAGGCTGTGAAAATTTTTGATTTACTTCTCGGAAAACAATTTTTTCATTTTGTTATATTTTATCCTAATTCTAAATAATACTGTGGATTGGCTTGGTTTCTACTTGTTCGAAATTCATTTTAAATCGAAAATTAAATGACAGTCATTATATTTCATCTTTTTTTTTCGTATTCCTGGTACTGTATGCATAATGGAAACTGTTTTGGAGGAAGCTAACCTTATGGTCATCAATATACATACCGGGTGTAATAGGATCATGGTACACACCCCTTATCTCCCTTAAATTTGAAGGTTATAGATTGAAATTTAGGATAATAATAATAATAGGTATTTATTTCCAGAATTGTATGTACATTACAAAATGATAAAAACAAGTCACAAATTCCTTACAAAAAAATAAATCAATGAACTAATATATCTATGATATTTGTACATGACAAAGACTATAAATTCATTTAAAGAATATGGTTCACATTTAATTAACAGTTCGAATAATTGTCTCTTGAAGAGTTTAATTTCTTTAATTGATCTTATTTTTCTAGGTAAATGATTGAACAGTTTCATACTGATTTAGTAATTATTACGCTCTGTACTCGTTAGTCTGTGAATAGGTAATAGATATTCAATCATTATCCTGGTAGGATTCACATTTTTACAATCCTGAAAATAGGAATTGTTCTCAAACAAAAATAACAAGAGTTTATAGATATATAAACCAGGGGAAATTTAATGAAGGAAACATCACTCTTAAATTAAATTTCCCTGTTGGTTTCTTCTTTATTATCTTCTTCATTTTCCTCTTCACTTTCAACACTTTCTTCATCTTCTTCATATTCTTCATCACTGTCCATCTTGTCGAAACGATGTATATTGACATTCTGCCAATTTGTATCGAAGATAGTGAAGGTACCTTCGAAAATTAACGTTGTCCTACACATCGGACAACATTTGGAAGAACTGGAGCACCACCTGTCGATGCATTCTTTGTGAAAACAATGCCTGCAATCGGTTAGGTACAGTTCTCCAGTCAACCTACTCAGACATACGCTGCAGTCTTCCTCAAAAGTTATACCCCTAGGAAAAAAAAAGTACATATTAATTCGCTGTTTGATAGGTACAATATGGTTATCGTTCATTTCATACACATATATTGAACAAAAATTTCTTTATAAAAATGCAACATTCAGAAACTGAAGATAACATTCGATTATATTGTTTCAAAAATAATTAAAGAAAACAATGATGTAAAAGCATTACCTTTCTGTACAGTCGTTGTACAACTTTTCGAAACTGAACTCATATAAATGATCCAAAGACATCTTTTTAGCTTTAAAATTATCTGTTCTGTACTTCACCACTGTTGAACTGATACTAAGCTAGTAAGCGTACCAGCGTTGCCAACCCAAAATCTTGAGATTACCGTACCAGGGACGAGAAATTACCGTATTTGGGACACTTTTACCGTACACAGAACCACAGAAGTAAATAGAGAAAGAGATAAACAATTCTTTCTATTCTATGGCCATACCTAACCTACAAATTGTAATTTAAACTTGTCAAAATTTAACTAAGCCCTAAATCAAAGATTAGGGAGAGAAAGAAAAAATGCTTTGTCAAATTAGTGGAATTTTTAATTCAATTGAATAAACATAATAAAATGTACAGAAGAATATATACATGAAAATAAGTAATATATAAGTAATCTTAAATGTGAATCATTATTCATTGCATAGATTTCTTAGTTTTTGATTTTTTGTATTCACTTAACAAGCACATTTCTTTCAAGTCATCATCATATCTTCTGTTGAATTTATTAACAAAGTTTGCTTTCAACTCATTAGCAAAAATAATATGAGCATCTTTGGAAAGGTATCGTTTTGATTCACATATCAATCTTGAGATATTTGTTCTATTGGTAGCCTCGATGGGTCTTCCTTTGCAAAAACAGTGGGGAACTTTACGCCTAAATATTTTGCACTTCAAAGAATTGATTTTAGCCTTCATTCTTTCAATTCTCTGGTTGGTTAAGGGGCTCAGCTTACTACCACTACGTTTGGGGGTGGCCGAACTGCTACTTGCTTCTGTAAAACCTTCTGATTCCATTGTAACATCTAGAAAAAAGAAAAACAATTTCATCTTATTGCATTTAACACTAATTTGAATTGATAATTTCATTCAACAACTTCAAGTAACTAGACTTACAAATATGATTTGCATTCATGTGTCCTCTTTTCAAAAATTTATATTTCAATCGTCTATGACAAATTCATCTTCATCAACTTCGATACTAGAACTGGAAGAATTAGAATACATATCAATTTTATTCATTCTTGCATACATATTCTGAGTAGGTGTAAAATCTACGCAGTTACCATCTTTTTTCACACACTGAGACGTTAATAAACAACCATTGATTGTATTAGTTATTAACTTATTTCTTGATTTTGTTTTAACCAAGTTTATTTTACTGGAGACTCTTTTTCGCATTCAGCATTTGAGTGCGGAAGGGATAATATATTCAGTACGAACTGTGACAATTTCTGGAATTCAAATACACCCATTTCATTTGTATATTTTTGGAGTTTTCCCCAGAATATGTCAATGTCCTCGTTGATGTCTATTTTTTTTCTTCATCAGCAGTAAAATGGTAATCTGGCAGCAACCTCCACTGTTCATCGATTAGTTGACCTTCACTACTGTCATAAAAACGTGTCATATTTTGGAGCACATGAGCTAATGATGGGAACTGCTGGTGTATATCTGAAGAAACTGCATTTTTAGGCACAAATATCTGCAATTTTGGCAAAATAAAATTGTCGAAATCATACCGTTTTCTAATTTCTACACAGAGACATGAGTAGAAAAGCTGGCATCTTTCAAAAAACATTTCTAATAACTGAGCCATTTCTGAAATAATGGTTAAGGGGCTCAGCTTACTACCACTACGTTTGGGGGTGGCCGAACTGCTACTTGCTTCTGTAAAACCTTCTGATTCCATTGTAACATCTAGAAAAAAGAAAAACAATTTCATCTTATTGCATTTATCACTAATTTGAATTGATAATTTCATTCAACAACTTCAAGTAACTAGACTTACAAATATGATTTGCATTCATGTCTTCATGTGTCCTCTTTTCAAAAATTTATATTTCAACCGTCTATGACAAATTCACCTTCATCAACTTCGATACTAGAACTAGAAGAATTAGAATACATATCAATTTTGTTCATTCTTGCATACATATTCTGAGTAGGTGTAAAATCTACGCAGTTACCATCTTTTTTCACACACTGAGACGTTAATAAACAACCATTGATTGTATTAGTTATTAACTTATTTCTTGATTTTGTTTTAACCAAGTTTATTTTACTGAAGACTTTCGCATTCAGCATTTGAGTGTGGAAGGGATAATATATTTAGTACGAACTGTGACAATTTCTGGAATTCAAATACACCCATTTCATTTGTATATTTTTGGAGTTTTCCCCAGAATATGTCAATTTTTATTGATACATTACAATTTCAAAAGCCACTATTACAATGAGCTCAAAAAAAAAATCGCAATTGAAATTACGAAATTACCGTATTTTGGCGTACGGTAGCCCCTTCGGACCGTATACCGTATTTTGCATCAATTTACCGTACAAATACGGTAATTACCGTACGGTTGGCAACGCTGAAGCGTACCAACACACTTAAGTACTCAAATACGTCAGGCGCGGATCCAGGACCCACTTTTGGGGGGGGGGAAAATTCTAGATTCTTCCGCCATTTTGGGACGTCATTTTTTTTTGCCGTTCATTAATATGGGTTTTCACAAAATGCATTGAAGGTGGAATGAATAGAATAAAAAATGTCCCCATTCATTTACTTGTATTTTCACATTATATGAAGTAACAAAGTGTATTAATTACATATCGATATTTATTTTGAAGTATCAAACTACTCAAACTGATTTCGTTCTTTAGTTGAACGTTTCGAAATTCAATCTAAACAATGTGAAAAGAGAATATGATTTTTATTTTCGTTCAATTATATCTGATTTATTTTATCACCTTGGTAAAAATAAATATTTCAAAAAAGGGTTAAACTGTCGTTTCTTATTTGTTGACAGATACATTCCAAGAATTATTCATCTGATAATACATTAGATAGTTAAAATTTTCAGAATGGCCGTCAACCTCATTAGGTAAGTCATTATAAATATGACAAATAAATATTTTAAATGTACCTACACTCATTAAGAGTACCTAAGTCAAACTTTTGTTGGTTATCTGATGATGCCACGTTCATTAAACCATTATTTAACTTTCTAATAGATAACAGAGGTATCCATAAGAATTTGTGAATAAACTAAATTAGGTCCTGATATCAGCAACTGAATTCTTATTGTTCAGGGGTCAGTGATAAATAAATACCACGAAAAAAAAATTATAAAACAAATAAACATTTTAAAAAAACTTCAAGAAAAGCGTCTAACTTTTTCTGCTTATCTGATCACGTTATGGTCATTAAAGCATTATTTAATTATTTACTGATAGATAGTTGAATAATTCTCATACTTTCTTCTTAAAGTTATTCAACTATCTGTTTGTAATTAAAAAATGGATTAATAATTTTTTATGCATGATGTTATCAGATAAGTCACTATTGTTTGATGACTTCTTACAAGTTTTTTAAAATGTTTATTTGTCAAGCTATTATGGCTCATGAAATGGCATTTAATAATAACTTACTAATAGATGGCTGTAATTCGCTGTTTGAAAGGTACAATATGGTTATTTTCATTTCAAACACATATATGTATATCTAAATACATATTAGACATTCGAATAAAATTTTTTCCTTTTCAAATTACTCGATTGATCCTAGATAAATTTTTCCGATGAAAAGCTACAATGAGTTGTATTATTTACTTCTTGTCACAAATTTCATAGTTTTTATATTTCTCCTCAATGAAAAAGGTCACAGACATAGACAAGATAATTGTCTTGAGTCTGAATGAAAAAAACCAACAATAAAACAATCATTTATCTTTTCAGAGGCAATTACGAATTTCTTGTATAAACGACCTCAAACTGTCTTTGGATTATTATTGGATTTCGTGTTCAAACACCAAATCTTGCGTGCTTCAGGTAATTATCAAAAACTGACTGCACATATTTCAACCATCTTCAATCAAATAGACCGATAGTAGGAGAAGCTCACACGCGAATCAGCTCAAAAAAAAACAGTAGGAGTGGCCTTTATCTGTGACTTCAAGGCTGTGAAAATTTTTGATTTACTTCTCGGAAAACAATTTTTTCATTTTGTTATATTTTATCCTAATTCTAAATAATACTGTGGATTGGCTTGGTTTCTACTTGTTCGAAATTCATTTTAAATCGAAAATTAAATGACAGTCATTATATTTCATCTTTTTTTTTCGTATTCCTGGTACTGTATGCATAATGGAAACTGTTTTGCAGGAAGCTAACCTTATGGTCATCAATATACATACCGGGTGTAATAGGATCATGGTACACACCCCTTATCTCCCTTAAATTTGAAGGTTATAGATTGAAATTTAGGATAATAATAATAATAATAATAGGTATTTATTTCCAGAATTGTATGTACATTACAAAATGATAAAAACAAGTCACAAATTCCTTACAAAAAAATAAATCAATGAACTAATATATCTATGATATTTGTACATGACAAAAGACTATAATAGTATATTCTAAAACAAGTTGCAGAATGGGCTCCTATTCCAACACGAATGCGAAATTCGAAAACGAGCGACGAAGGAGCGAGTTTTGGAACGCATGAGTGTTGGAATTGCCTTCTGCAACGAGTATTAGACGATATTTTCTCTATTTCAGTCAAGTTTTGCGAAATATTGTCGAAATTCAATGAAAAATTCAGATTATATATCCTAGTGACTTTTGTATTGTATCTTGGCAGTTGGTGTGACTGTTACGAAAATTGACAGATTACGGAATTTGAATATGAATCGTATGTTTCGAATTTAGACATAATTTACAATTATACATTAAATTCATGAATTATGTCTGACGAAATCGATTGAACACTACCTGAATTATGAGAGTTTGCGAATATGTATCAAATCATTTCTCTATATCCCCAAATTATATTATATTGACAATTATTGACGTTTGTTGAAATTTGATAGGATTGGACGTCAGCATAGACAACCACAAAACGAAAAATTTATCTGAAAACGATGCTGTAATGAGTTCATTACAGCACTGTTTTTTAGAACTGTAATGAACTCATTACGATACAGAAATAGAGAAATTCATTTAAAGAATATGGTTCACATTTAATTAACAGTTCGAATAATTGTCTCTTGAAGAGTTTAATTTCTTTAATTGATCTTATTTTTCTAGGTAAATAATTGAACAGTTTCATACTGATTTAGTAATTATTACGCTCTGTACTCGTTAGTCTGTGAATAGGTAATAGATATTCAATCATTATCCTGGTAGGATTCACATTTTTACAATCCTGAAAATAGGAATTGTTCTCAAACAAAAATAACAAGAGTTTATAGATATATAAACCAGGGGAAATTTAATGAAGGAAACATCACTCTTAAATTGAATTTCCCTGTTGGTTTCTTCTTTATTATCTTCTTCATTTTCCTCTTCACTTTCAACACTTTCTTCATCTTCTTCATATTCTTCATCACTGTCCATCTTGTCGAAACGATGTATATTGACATTCTGCCAATTTGTATCGAAGATAGTGAAGGTACCTTCGAAAATTAACGTTGTCCTACACATCGGACAACATTTGGAAGAACTGGAGCACCACCTGTCGATGCATTCTTTGTGAAAACAATGCCTGCAATCGGTTAGGTACAGTTCTCCAGTCAACCTACTCAGACATACGCTGCAGTCTTCCTCAAAAGTTATACCCCTAGGAAAAAAAAAGTACATATTAATTCGCTGTTTGATAGGTACAATATGGTTATCGTTCATTTCATACACATATATTGAACAAAAATTTCTTTATAAAAATGCAACATTCAGAAACTGAAGATAACATTCGATTATATTGTTTCAAAAATAATTAAAGAAAACAATGATGTAAAAGCATTACCTTTCTGTACAGTCGTTGTACAACTTTTCGAAACTGAACTCATATAAATGATCCAAAGACATCTTTTTAGCTTTAAAATTATCTGTTCTGTACTTCACCACTGTTGAACTGATACTAAGCTAGTAAGCGTACCAACACACTTAAGTACTCAAATACGTCAGGCGCGGATCCAGGACCCACTTTTGGGGGGGGGGGAAATTCTAGATTCTTCCGCCATTTTGGGACGTCATTTTTTTTTGCCGTTCATTAATATGGGTTTTCACAACATGCATTGAAGGTGGAATGAAGGATTATCAGACCAGGATAACCTCATTCGTCTTGATAGAGCACTCAAGGGAAAAGCTAGGGAAACTGTTAAAGCTCTTCTAATATCTCCAAGCAATGTTTCAAGGATAATCAATATGCTCGAGATGAATTTTGGTAGACCTGAATGGATTGTTCTATCTCTCATGGAAAAAGTGAAGAAAATCAGCCCTGTAAAAGAAGACAGTTTGGAATCCTGTATTTTTTTCTCAAACGCAGTTACTAATATGGTGGTCACGATGAGAAATGTTAATTCTTCACTATATTTGTTCAATCCGGAAATGTTAGTGAATATTGTTGAAAAACTTCCCACCATACAAAAGTACAACTGGGGAAAATATAAATATCAGAAAGATTTACAGGGAATACCAACATCCCTTGAAGATTTTGCAAATTGGTACGAAGAAGAGGTAAATTCTATGGCTTCTACAAGTAATCCATTCCAGAGAAGTAAACACATGTCAAGGAAAGAAACAGTTAGTTTTTCAAAAAAGTCCGAGCCGAGAAAGGCAGAAAATTCCAAAGTTTGTGTATTTTGCCAGAGAACGAATCATAAAATAGAGGAATGTGGTGAATTCATAGAGAAGACTATACCAGAAAGAAGACAATCAGTTATGAATTTGAGATTATGTTTTCTATGTCTCCAATTGGGTCACATGGCTAATAAATGTTTCCTCAGAACGAGATGTGGTATAATGGGTTGTAAAGGAAAGCATAGCAGTCTTCTTCATCTGGCAAGAGATCCAAACAGCTCATATCCAACTTTACAAGATAAAACAGCAGCTTCGAGTGAATTTTGTGCGAAATTGAACGATGTGGATCAAAAAACTCTGCTGAGAATAGCACCAGTTATACTTCGTGGGCCTTATAATGAAATCAAGACATTTGCCTTATTCGATGAAGGCTCCACATGCTCGATGATGGATGAAAATTTAGCTATGAAATTGAACCTCTCTGGACCCATCGTTCCACTCCGTTTTCAATGGACAAATAACATTACCCATTTCGAGGATGAATCGAAAATGGTTGATGTTGATATTTCTGCCGACAGCAATAAACAAATCTTCTATAATCTGAAAAATTTGAGGACTGTTAAAAACTTGAGTATACCAAACCAGAAAATCAATGTAGATCTTTTGTCTCAGAATTTCCCACATTTGAACCGGAAAATTCTAGAGGCCGTGGAGAATGCAACTCCAGAAATTCTCATTGGCCAAGACAATTGCGGACTAATTATACCACGTCAGGTCATACAACCAAAAATGAATCAACCTATAATGTCCAAATCCAAATTAGGTTGGACTATTCATGGAGCACTCACTGATTCAACTGATGGAAATGAAATGAATCATGCAACTCTTTGTTGCCGACATATTGAAGATGATGAACTCCATCGTATGGTGAAAGATAGTTTCAAGTTAGAAGCTTTCGGAGTGAATGAAAAAATCATCAGCTCAGTAGAAGATCGCAAAGCACTTGAAATCATGAATAGCACAGCTAAAAGAATTGGTAACCGTTGGGAAATTGGACACCTTTGGAGAAATATGGATGTCGCATTTCCTGACAGCAAAGTAAACGCACTCAACCGTCTTTCCTGCATGGAGAGGAAAATGAAGAAAGATTGTGAATTCGCAAAGCAGTACCGTGAGAAGATCCAGGATTACATCAACAAGGGTTATGCAAGAAAATTAGAGTTAGAGGAGATTACAGAAAATCCGAGAAACTGGTTTTTACCACATTTTGCAGTGTGGAACGTCCATAAGCCCGGTAAAATTAGACTTGTCTTTGACGCTGCTGCAAGATCATTTGGATATAGCCTCAATGACTTTTTACTACAAGGTCCAGACTTTGTTCCTTCCTTGGTTTCCGTTTTATGGCGCTTTAGGCAGGGAAAAATTGCATTTAGTGGGGACATCAGGGAAATGTTTCACCAAGTGTTAATAAAAAAGGAAGATCGATGTGCTCAACGATTTCTTTGGCATGATGAAAATAACCTTGGTGGAATTCCGGATGTTTATGAAATGAATGTTATGATCTTCGGTGCCGTGTCTTTTCCATCCGTAGCCCAATTCATCAAGAACAGGAATGCTGAATGTTTCGAAGATAAATTCCCTGGAATAAGCAGAGCAATGAAGAGACAACATTATGTTGACGATTATTTGGATTCATGTAGCACATACGAGGAAGCTATTCAAAGAGTACGAGATGTAATTTATGTTCATAATCAAGCTGGTTTTGAAATGGTGAAATGGATTAGTAACTCCAAGAGGGTTCTAGAATCAATTCCAAAATGTCTTCGTGCTGAATCAGAAAAAAACATTTAAATTGATTCACAAGAAATCAAAAGAGTTCTTGGATTGTCTTGGTCTCCAGAAACTGACCAATTCATATATTCGCTGAACTTTCACAAAATTCCTATTGAAAAAACATCAGGATCAATAGCACCAACGAAACGGAAGGTCTTGCGGATCATCATGTCAATATTTGATCCTTTCGGGTTTTTGGCAACTTTGATCATAAAGGCGAATGTGTTTTGTGATGCGCGTGATAAGGCTTATTCCTATGTTGCTTACTTCAGAACAGAAGAAAAGGAGGATAATACTGAAACACATGTCTGCTTTGTTACTGCTGAGTATAAAGTTGCGCCATTGACTCAGCAAATCATACCCAAATTAGAGTTACAAGGAGCAGTGTTGGCATGCAGACTATCCAAGAAAATATGGGAAGAAGTTGAACATAAAATTCGCGAAACACATTATTGGACTGATTCATTGGTGGTACTTAAACAAATAAGATCCCAGTCGAGAAGGTTTCCTATGTTCGTGTCATGTCGAATAGGAGAAATCCATGAAAATGCAGATGTTTTCCAGTGGCACTGGGATCCTTCTGAAGAAAATGTAGCAGATCAGGCTACCAAAGAATTGAAAAATATCGATCTTAAACAAGATGGAGATTGGTTTAGCGGACCATCGTTTTTGGGAAAACCAAGGAAATTATGGTATTGTGAGGGTGGCAAAAATTCAAACGAAGAAAGGCATTTATAAAAGACCTGTTACGAAGCTGTGCATCCTTCCGACCACTTAGTGAAGATTTAAGTTCTTCACAGGGGGGAGAAATGTTAAGGCCAAATTCATTTTTTAATTTGACAGACGAGTGAACAGGAAATCAAGGGAGTTTAGTTTTTTGATAGTTCTGAATTGTCAAGTTTTCAAATAAAAAAGTTATTGAAGAATTTCACATTTGAATTTACACCATTATTTAACTTTCTAATAGATAACAGAGGTATCCATAAGAATTTGTGAATAAACTAAATTAGGTCCTGATATCAGCAACTAAATTCTTATTGTTCAGGGGTCAGTGATAAATAAATACCACGAAAAAAAAATTATAAAACAAATAAACATTTTAAAGAAACTTCAAGAAAAGCGTCTAACTTTTTCTGCTTATCTGATCACGTTATGGTCATTAAAGCATTATTTAATTATTTACTGATAGATAGTTGAATAATTCTCATACTTTCTTCTTAAAGTTATTCAACTATCTGTTTGTAATTAAAAAATGGATCAATAATTTTTTATGCATGATGTTATCAGATAAGTCACTATTGTTTGATGACTTCTTACAAGTTTTTTAAAATGTTTATTTGTCAAGCTATTATGGCTCATGAAATGGCATTTAATGATAACTTACTAATAGATGGCTGTAATTCGCTGTTTGAAAGGTACAATATGGTTATTTTCATTTCAAACACATATATGTAGGTATATCTAAATACATATTAGACATTCGAATAAAATTTTTTCCTTTTCAAATTACTCGATTGATCCTAGATAAATTTTTCCGATGAAAAGCTACAATGAGTTGTATTATTTACTTCTTGTCACAAATTTCATAGTTTTTATATTTCTCCTCAATGAAAAAGGTCACAGACATAGACAAGATAATTGTCTTGAGTCTGAATGAAAAAAACCAACAATAAAACAATCATTTATCTTTTCAGAGGCAATTACGAATTTCTTGTATAAACGACCTCAAACTGTCTTTGGATTATTATTGGATTTCGTGTTTAAACACCAAATCTTGCGTGCTTCAGGTAATTATCAAAAACTGACTGCACATATTTCAACCATCTTCAATCAAATAGACCGATAGTAGGAGAAGCTCACACGCGAATCAGCTCAAAAAAAACAGTAGGAGTGGCCTTTATCTGTGACTTCAAGGCTGTGAAAATTTTTGATTTACTTCTCGGAAAACAATTTTTTCATTTTGTTATATTTTATCCTAATTCTAAATAATACTGTGGATTGGCTTGGTTTCTTCTTGTTCGAAATTCATTTTAAATCGAAAATTAAATGACAGTCATTATATTTCATCTTTTTTTTTCGTATTCCTGGTACTGTATGCATAATGGAAACTGTTTTGGAGGAAGCTAACCTTATGGTCATCAATATACATACCGGGTGTAATAGGATCATGGTACACACCCCTTATCTCCCTTGAATTTGAAGGTTATAGATTGAAATTTAGGATAATAATAATAATAATAATAATAGGTATTTATTTCCAGAATTGTATGTACATTACAAAATGATAAAAACAAGTCACAAATTCCTTACAAAAAAATAAATCAATGAACTAATATATCTATGATATTTGTACATGACAAAAGACTATAAATTCATTTAAAGAATATGGTTCACATTTAATTAACAGTTCGAATAATTGTCTCTTGAAGAGTTTAATTTCTTTAATTGATCTTATTTTTCTAGGTAAATGATTGAACAGTTTCATACTGATTTAGTAATTATTACGCTCTGTACTCGTTAGTCTGTGAATAGGTAATAGATATTCAATCATTATCCTGGTAGGATTCACATTTTTACAATCCTGAAAATAGGAATTGTTCTCAAACAAAAATAACAAGAGTTTATAGATATATAAACCAGGGGAAATTTAATGAAGGAAACATCACTCTTAAATTAAATTTCCCTGTTGGTTTCTTCTTTATTATATTCTTCATTTTCCTCTTCACTTTCAACACTTTCTTCATCTTCTTCATATTCTTCATCACTGTCCATCTTGTCGAAACGATGTATATTGACATTCTGCCAATTTGTATCGAAGATAGTGAAGGTACCTTCGAAAATTAACGTTGTCCTACACATCGGACAACATTTGGAAGAACTGGAGCACCACCTGTCGATGCATTCTTTGTGAAAACAATGCCTGCAATCGGTTAGGTACAGTTCTCCAGTCAACCTACTCAGACATACGCTGCAGTCTTCCTCAAAAGTTATACCCCTAGGAAAAAAAAAGTACATATTAATTCGCTGTTTGATAGGTACAATATGGTTATCGTTCATTTCATACACATATATTGAACAAAAATTTCTTTATAAAAATGCAACATTCAGAAACTGAAGATAACATTCGATTATATTGTTTCAAAAATAATTAAAGAAAACAATGATGTAAAAGCATTACCTTTCTGTACAGTCGTTGTACAACTTTTCGAAACTGAACTCATATAAATGATCCAAAGACATCTTTTTAGCTTTAAAATTATCTGTTCTGTACTTCACCACTGTTGAACTGATACTAAGCTAGTAAGCGTACCAACACACTTAAGTACTCAAATACGTCAGGCGCGGATCCAGGACCCACTTTTGGGGGGGGGGGGAAATTCTAGATTCTTCCGCCATTTTGGGACGTCATTTTTTTTGCCGTTCATTAATATGGGTTTTCACAAAATGCATTGAAGGTGGAATGAATAGAATAAAAAATGTCCCCATTCATTTACTTGTATTTTCACATTATATGAAGTAACAAAGTGTATTAATTACATATCGATATTTATTTTGAAGTATCAAACTACTCAAACTGATTTCGTTCTTTAGTTGAACGTTTCGAAATTCAATCTAAACAATGTGAAAAGAGAATATGATTTTTATTTTCGTTCAATTATATCTGATTTATTTTATCACCTTGGTAAAAATAAATATTTCAAAAAAGGGTTAAACTGTCGTTTCTTATTTGTTGACAGATACATTCCAAGAATTATTCATCTGATAATACATTAGATAGTTAAAATTTTCAGAATGGTCGTCAACCTCATTAGGTAAGTCATTATAAATATGACAAATAAATATTTTAAATGTACCTACACTCATTAAGAGTACCTAAGTCAAACTTTTGTTGGTTATCTGATGGTGCCACGTTCATTAAACCATTATTTAACTTTCTAATAGATAACAGAGGTATCCATAAGAATTTGTGAATAAACTAAATTAGGTCCTGATATCAGCAACTAAATTCTTATTGTTCAGGGGTCAGTGATAAATAAATACCACGAAAAAAAAAATATAAAACAAATAAACATTTTAAAAAAACTTCAAGAATAGCGTCTAACTTTTTCTGCTTATCTGATCACGTTATGGTCATTAAAGCATTATTTAATTATTTACTGATAGATAGTTGAATAATTCTCATACTTTCTTCTTAAAGTTATTCAACTATCTGTTTGTAATTAAAAAATGGATTAATAATTTTTTATGCATGATGTTATCAGATAAGTCACTATTGTTTGATGACTTCTTACAAGTTTTTTAAAATGTTTATTTGTCAAGCTATTATGGCTCATGAAATGGCATTTAATAATAACTTACTAATAGATGGCTGTAATTCGCTGTTTGAAAGGTACAATATGGTTATTTTCATTTCAAACACATATATGTATATCTAAATACATATTAGACATTCGAATAAAATTTTTTCCTTTTCAAATTACTCGATTGATCCTAGATAAATTTTTCCGATGAAAAGCTACAATGAGTTGTATTATTTACTTCTTGTCACAAATTTCATAGTTTTTATATTTCTCCTCAATGAAAAAGGTCACAGACATAGACAAGATAATTGTCTCGAGTCTGAATGAAAAAAACCAACAATAAAACAATCATTTATCTTTTCAGAGGCAATTACGAATTTCTTGTATAAACGACCTCAAACTGTCTTTGGATTATTATTGGATTTCGTGTTTAAACACCAAATCTTGCGTGCTTCAGGTAATTATCAAAAACTGACTGCACATATTTCAACCATCTTCAATCAAATAGACCGATAGTAGGAGAAGCTCACACGCGAATCAGCTCAAAAAAAACAGTAGGAGTGGCCTTTATCTGTGACTTCAAGGCTGTGAAAATTTTTGATTTACTTCTCGGAAAACAATTTTTTCATTTTGTTATATTTTATCCTAATTCTAAATAATACTGTGGATTGGCTTGGTTTCTACTTGTTCGAAATTCATTTTAAATCGAAAATTAAATGACAGTCATTATATTTCATCTTTTTTTTTCGTATTCCTGGTACTGTATGCATAATGGAAACTGTTTTGGAGGAAGCTAACCTTATGGTCATCAATATACATACCGGGTGTAATAGGATCATGGTACACACCCCTTATCTCCCTAAGGGTAAAAATAAATATTTCAAAAAAGGGTTAAACTGTCGTTTCTTATTTGTTGACAGATACATTCCAAGAATTATTCATCTGATAATACATTAGATAGTTAAAATTTTCAGAATGGCCGTCAACCTCATTAGGTAAGTCATTATAAATATGACAAATAAATATTTTAAATGTACCTACACTCATTAAGAGTACCTAAGTCAAACTTTTGTTGGTTATCTGATGATGCCACGTTCATTAAACCATTATTTAACTTTCTAATAGATAACAGAGGTATCCATAAGAATTTGTGAATAAACTAAATTAGGTCCTGATATCAGCAACTAAATTCTTATTGTTCAGGGGTCAGTGATAAATAAATACCACGAAAAAAAAATTATAAAACAAATAAACATTTTAAAAAAACTTCAAGAAAAGCGTCTAACTTTTTCTGCTTATCTGATCACGTTATGGTCATTAAAGCATTATTTAATTATTTACTGATAGATAGTTGAATAATTCTCATACTTTCTTCTTAAAGTTATTCAACTATCTGTTTGTAATTAAAAAATGGATTAATAATTTTTTATGCATGATGTTATCAGATAAGTCACTATTGTTTGATGACTTCTTACAAGTTTTTTAAAATGTTTATTTGTCAAGCTATTATGGCTCATGAAATGGCATTTAATAATAACTTACTAATAGATGGCTGTAATTCGCTGTTTGAAAGGTACAATATGGTTATTTTCATTTCAAACACATATATGTATATCTAAATACATATTAGACATTCGAATAAAATTTTTTCCTTTTCAAATTACTCGATTGATCCTAGATAAATTTTTCCGATGAAAAGCTACAATGAGTTGTATTATTTACTTCTTGTCACAAATTTCATAGTTTTTATATTTCTCCTCAATGAAAAAGGTCACAGACATAGACAAGATAATTGTCTTGAGTCTGAATGAAAAAAACCAACAATAAAACAATCATTTATCTTTTCAGAGGCAATTACGAATTTCTTGTATAAACGACCTCAAACTGTCTTTGGATTATTATTGGATTTCGTGTTTAAACACCAAATCTTGCGTGCTTCAGGTAATTATCAAAAACTGACTGCACATATTTCAACCATCTTCAATCAAATAGACCGATAGTAGGAGAAGCTCACACGCGAATCAGCTCAAAAAAAACAGTAGGAGTGGCCTTTATCTGTGACTTCAAGGCTGTGAAAATTTTTGATTTACTTCTCGGAAAACAATTTTTTCATTTTGTTATATTTTATCCTAATTCTAAATAATACTGTGGATTGGCTTGGTTTCTACTTGTTCGAAATTCATTTTAAATCGAAAATTAAATGACAGTCATTATATTTCATCTTTTTTTTTCGTATTCCTGGTACTGTATGCATAATGGAAACTGTTTTGGAGGAAGCTAACCTTATGGTCATCAATATACATACCGGGTGTAATAGGATAATGGTACTCACCCCTTATCTCCCTTAAATTTGAAGGTTATAGATTGAAATTTAGGATAATAATAATAATAATAATAGGTATTTATTTCCAGAATTGTATGTACATTACAAAATGATAAAAACAAGTCACAAATTCCTTACAAAAAAATAAATCAATGAACTAATATATCTATGATATTTGTACATGACAAAAGACTATAAATTCATTTAAAGAATATGGTTCACATTTAATTAACAGTTCGAATAATTGTCTCTTGAAGAGTTTAATTTCTTTAATTGATCTTATTTTTCTAGGTAAATGATTGAACAGTTTCATACTGATTTAGTAATTATTACGCTCTGTACTCGTTAGTCTGTGAATAGGTAATAGATATTCAATCATTATCCAGGTAGGATTCACATTTTTACAATCCTGAAAATAGGAATTGTTCTCAAACAAAAATAACAAGAGTTTATAGATATATAAACCAGGGGAAATTTAATGAAGGAAACATCACTCTTAAATTAAATTTCCCTGTTGGTTTCTTCTTTATTATCTTCTTCATTTTCCTCTTCACTTTCAACACTTTCTTCATCTTCTTCATATTCTTCATCACTGTCCATCTTGTCGAAACGATGTATATTGACATTCTGCCAATTTGTATCGAAGATAGTGAAGGTACCTTCGAAAATTAACGTTGTCCTACACATCGGACAACATTTGGAAGAACTGGAGCACCACCTGTCGATGCATTCTTTGTGAAAACAATGCCTGCAATCGGTTAGGTACAGTTCTCCAGTCAACCTACTCAGACATACGCTGCAGTCTTCCTCAAAAGTTATACCCCTAGGAAAAAAAAAGTACATATTAATTCGCTGTTTGATAGGTACAATATGGTTATCGTTCATTTCATACACATATATTGAACAAAAATTTCTTTATAAAAATGCAACATTCAGAAACTGAAGATAACATTCGATTATATTGTTTCAAAAATAATTAAAGAAAAAAATGATGTAAAAGCATTACCTTTCTGTACAGTCGTTGTACAACTTTTCGAAACTGAACTCATATAAATGATCCAAAGACATCTTTTTAGCTTTAAAATTATCTGTTCTGTACTTCACCACTGTTAAACTGATACTAAGCTAGTAAGCGTACCAACACACTTAAGTACTCAAATACGTCATGCGCGGATCCAGGACCCACTTTTGGGGGGGGGGAAATTCTAGATTCTTCCGCCATTTTGGGACGTCATTTTTTTTTGCCGTTCATTAATATGGGTTTTCACAAAATGCATTGAAGTTGGAATGAATAGAATAAAAAATGTCCCCATTCATTTACTTGTATTTTCACATTATAAGAAGTAACAAAGTGTATTAATTTTTTGATATTTTCCATTTCACTTGTGTTCAGTAGGTTATGTCATTTAATCATGGAAAGATACAAGCTTTCACTTCAAAATGGACCACTTTTTACTTCAAAATGACACTAGGTTCATTCAGCATGAAAGAAACCGAATGGATTGAATAAAACTCCAAATCAGCTTTTATACAGGGTGTTCCTAAATTGAAGGATGGGCACCCAAACTCTTTGTTTTCCATATACAGGGTGTTGAAGTTTGATTTTTTCAAGTTTTTTCTCATAGCACCTGTCCTTTACAAGATATTGACCTTGAATTTGGCATGGATATTCTAATTTAAAGTTTTCATTATGTAATGAAAGTAAAAATTTCAAACTATTCTCTAGTACCTAATACTCAGAAAAATCCAAATAATAACGAAGATCTAGTTAGTAAGGTATGATATAGCTATGAATAAATTTATTATAAGTGGCACTCGCCTTTCAGGCTCGTACCACAAACTTCCACACTCGCGAGAAATGTTGGACTTTCCCCACTTGTTGCACAATATACTAATCTATCATAGAGGAGAATAATAAGATTCAGATGACGAGATTCAGTTGAAAACGACATATTTAGTAGTTTGCTCCCATTTTTATCGAGTATTTTCGTTAAGCAGAATTTCAATTTTGAAATTCTACATATCGATATTTATTTTAGAGCATCAAATTCGATATTTTTTTAATATTTCGCATCATGAATTCGACCACACGAAACATATTATGATCTAGTTGCATTAGTCAAAAATTCTGATTTATCGTGACCAGAACCTGTTGAAACCACCTGTTGATATTTGAAAGCAGCCGTTGAATAATATTAATATTTTATTGTTTTCATTTATTTCTGGAGCTCTCAGCAATATTGAGTCATAACTTTTATATCGATGTCCAGAAATTCAAAACAGCTACATAGGTATCGAAAATATTCGATATTTATTTTAGAATGTCAAATTCGATATTTTTTAATTTTTCGCATTATGATTTCGATCACAGAAAACCTATTATGCTCTAGTTCCATTAGTTGAAAATCCTGATTTATCGTCACAATATTCAGTTAAATACGACATATTCAGTAGTTTGCTCCTATTATTATGGAATACTTTCGTTATTAATTATAATATATATTATAATTTCAGTTTTGAAATTCTACATATCGATATTTATTTTGAAGTATCAAACTACTCAAACTGATTTCGTTCTTTAGTTGAACGTTTCGAAATTCAACCTAAACAATGTGAAAAGAGAATATGATTTTTATTTTCGTTCAATTATATCTGATTTATTTTATCACTCTGGTAAAAATAAATATTTTAAAAAAGGGTTAAACTGTCGTTTCTTATTTGTTGTGCAACGATTTTGCACGCTTCATTCCATGTTACGCTACTGGAATTTTTGAAGACGCGGTAATTTGTCAATTAATCGTTTCATATCGTGTACTTTCGGTCGGAACGCAGATGCGCGTTTCTGGAGAGAATTTTCTGAAAGATTTTCAATGAAGATTGAGGAGACTCCAGCAAGAATAAGTACCTCAGATTTAGATTTCAGTCATTATTAATTTAATTTGAGACTCGGAATCTTATTTATCGGCGAGAATTGTGTCGGGATTCTCGGTAAGTGTTAACATGAATATTAGTATTCAACAAGTAATAATCTCACCAGAATGAATCAATTTAATTTGAAACAGTAGTTTTTTTTTAGAGTCATCCATCTTGTCGAAACGTATTTCAGGTTTGGTAGAATTCTTTTTGTGTCAAATAATGTCAGCAAAACTCCTTCTCAGGTTTATTTGATAATAAATGTAATGATTTCTTTGTAATTTCTTGGTTAGAAATCCGAGAAGAAGTTGTATTTTCAGTTAACATATTCTGATATCATTTTTGTTCATTTTCTCAAAGCACCTCCCGTGGGATTAGAACGAAGAAAACCTCCCGTGGGATTGGAACGAAGAAACCTCCCGTGAGATTAGAACGAAGAAACCTCCCGTGGGATTAGAACAAAGAAAACCTTTCTTGGGATTGATAGATATCAAGAACTACTTCCTTGAGATACAGAATTTCGAATAGTACGTATGTTAGACCACTTTAGTTCCTGAATCTGAGAGAATACCTGCGAAATACCTGGCATTATCACAACAACTTCGTTGAATGGGGATTGGAGTACTATAGCTTCCTGATAGGAATTGGTGTTCAGAAGGCTGAAGATAGTTTACAGAAGTGGTTCCATTCTAGTAGCAGAGTGGCTCATTTAAAATCGTTTTAAGTTAAGTTTCTATTTTATTATTTGTTTGGAGTGAAAAGGATCGATCATTGTATATTTTAATTTTATTAAATTTGTAAAAACCTGGGTAGGAGTTTTGTTGCCAAATAAGCCAAACCACCCCTAGAAATTAGTCCTCAGAGTCTCATGGGCAATTGTAACGTTACAGTTGACAGATACATTCCAAGAATTATTTATCTGATAATACATTAGATAGTTAAAATTTTTAGAATGGCCATCAACCTCATTAGGTAAGTCATTATAAATATGACAAATAAATATTTTAAATATTTATTCAGCACCGAACGTGAGCGAGGCTACGGGAAGATTTATCGAAACGTTTACATACTTGACAGACAAAAACTCAAGACGAATAATCAAAAAAAATATTAAACGAAAAGAATGGATAACTGAAGGCATAATAAAATCAATTAACGAGAAAAATAGTATGTATAAAAAAATCAAATCGGAAAAATGTATGGACGAGAATCTCAATGAGAATTATAAGAGATATAAAAAACATTTAGAAAAATTAATTAAAATCGCTAAAATAAATTATTATGAAAACGAAATACAAAAACATAAAAATGACCCCCAATAGTTGTGGAGGGTCATAACAGATAAAAAACTCAATCAGCAACAGATTTCCTCAATTATGCAAGATAATATTACATTAACGGAAAGAACTAAAATAGCGGAAACTTTTAACGCGTATTTTTCTAGCATAGGCACACAACTGGCAAATAAAATAAAAAAGAAAAAAACAAAATTTAATAATTCAGAATCACCTAACCAACTCAAGTTAAATTTTGATCCTTGTGATGAGCAAGAGATATTGAAAGTAATAGAGTCACTAAAAGCGAATAAATCTCCAGGTATTTATGGTATCCAAGTGACACTACTTAAGAGAATTGCCAAAAGTATAGTCGCTCCCCTTAGGTTTCTAGTGAATTTCTCTATGCAGACGGGTATGTTTCCGGTTTCTTTAAAAACAACACTTATAAAACCAATACACAAAGCAGGAGATAAATCGTCCGTAAATAATTATCGCCCAATATCACTAGTATCAAATATCTCAAAAATATTTGAAAGAATAATACATAATAGAGTCACGAAGTTTCTGGAAGGGTGCAAAATTTTGAGTGAGAGGCAGTTCGGTTTTAGGGTCGGGAAATCCACACAGGATGCTATAGCGGTACTAACAGGTGAAATATATAGATGTCTGGATATGTCGAGACCATGTCTGGGTGTGTTCGTGGATTTAGCCAAAGCCTTCGACACGGTCAGTCATGACGGATTGCTTGACACTCTGAGTGCATGGGTGTCGAGGGTAGTCCACTCAACTGGTTTAGAAGCTATCTGATAGGTAGAAAGCAATGCGTCCAAGTTGGAGAATCGATAAGCTCACTATCAGACATACATTATGGAGTGCCTCAGGGAACAATATTGGGCCCTGTTCTTTTTAATATTTACATTAACTCGATGTTTTCATTGCGCACCAGGGGGAAACTATTTGCATTTGCGGACGATACTGCAGTATTTTATGAGGGAGATAGCTGGGAACAACTAAAGAGTATGGTAGAAATGGACTTCAAGGACATAATTCAGTTTCTTAATTATAAGGTTTTAACAATAAACAAGCAGAAAACAAAATTTATGCTGTTTTCCAATAGCTCAACTGTGTTGCCTGAGTATAGAACGTTAAATGTTGAGGATGACTTCACAATTCATTCAGCAGATCATATAAAATATCTAGGTGTAATATTGGACCCATATTTGAGATGGAATTTTCAAGTCGATAACGTTGTGAAGAAAATTCGGAAAATGATACCTAGATTCAGGTTTTTTAAAGAATTCTGTAACCCTCAGTTGTTGAGAACATTGTACTTGGTTTTGGTTCAACCCCTTTTGGTATATGGCCTACTTGGATGGGGAGGGGTAGTGAAACATTATTTACTTAAGCTCGAGGTAACACAGAAATGGTTGTTAAAGATAATATACAATAAACCATATCGCTATCCGAGTGAAAAACTGTTCCAAGAATCTGCTGTTATGAATCTTCGACAGCTGTATATGCTCGTGCTTGCTGTGCATCAATTTAAAAACATTTCGTCTGCGGAATTTAACGAGCATTTGCATGGAACGCGACACAGAGGACGAATGATTTTAATACCTAGAACAATGAAAACCATAGGACAACGATCGCACACATTTTTATCCCCTCGAGTGTACAATTACATACCAGCGTGTATTAAAGCAAGTAATAGCTTAAAAATTTTTAAATTAAAATTGAAAACGTGGATAGGAAACTTAAGTTCTCAAGAAGTTACGAATTTGTTGGATATTAAGAACTCGTATGTCCATACCTGAAATGTTGGGGGGAACCTTGGTCACAACAGCGGATTAATTGCATATTGGGCTCCTGATGCCTTGTAATGTGGTGTTAATAAAATGTTGTGTATATAGTCTATTAGATATTTGAGTGTATATATATTGTGTACATGAAGAGTAGAACAAATAATTTCAATGTAGATGCCTCAAACAAGGTGCCTACGCACCTTCGAGGTAAAGAATAGTTTATTGATTTACCTTTGTATCCATATTTAGGTTGAATTGTACTCAAATATGTTTGGTATAAGAAACTGTACTCTGAAAAATGTTTTAATTTTGCTCAATAAAACTTATAATAATAATAATATACCTACACACATTAAGAGTACCTAAGTCAAACTTTTGTTGGTTATCTGATGACGCCACGTTCATTAAACCATTATTCAACCCTTAATTACTACACAAAAATTTTGTAACATAAGTACTACGGTGGGTCAATTTGACCCGATTTCTAGATAGATATTAACAAAAGAAAACAAACGATATTTTTACATTTTATTCGGGAATAATAATTTTCAAACATTAATTTTTAACTCAAGTATTTTATTCGGTATTTTTGCATAAGGGGCAAACATTTATGGCACATTCTTTGCAAATCTGTTTTTTACACATCGAACAGAAGGTGTTTTTTTTTCGATGGACAAATGGCACATCTCTTTCTTTTCGAAGTTCCTACCCGAGGCTGAGGCTCTAGTGGATGGGAAATCTCAAAATCAAATATGTTCGCTGCTAAATTTCGAAGTTTGAGTGATATCTTAGGGTTAGATATCCTGGTTACTACATGTGATCTACACAACTCCTTGGCTAATGTTTTCAGGAAGTCTATTCTCGTTAGTTCCTTTCCGGTGGGTGAAAGCTGATAAAGAACTCTGGCATTCACTCCAGAAACATTCAAAATCATGTGAAATATTGCCATTGGCCATCTGCGAGTTCTTCTTGATGTACTGTAGTTTGCGCATTTTTGATCTAATGCGTCTACGCCAGCCTTCGTACTGTTGTAAAATAATATAATATCTGGCTTCTTGCTTTTTTCATCAACTTTATCATCTGAGTGCATAGAGGATAATAAAATCACAGATTTGTTTTTCTTCGGAACATGAGCAACAATCGTCAAATCAGAAGTGAACCCAAATAGGGAGCTTCCAATTTCCTTTCCTCTGGACGGTAGAAATTCTGGTGGAATGAAAGCTTTATTTTTCCTCAAAGTACCTACTAACGTCAACTTCTCTTTTTTCAGGGCATTTGCAAGTTCTAATGAGGTGTACCAATTATCGGTAGTTATATTTCTATTGGACCCTTTCACAGGTTCAATCAACCTCATAACCACTTGTGTTGGAAGGGATAGTTTCTCTCCTTTTTCCAAACAAGCCTTACTTGGTGTCTGTTTTCCACAATATATTTCCGTGTTCACCATGTAATGTGTTTTTGCATCTGCTAAAACCTGTATCTTGATCCCATATTTAGCAGGCTTACTTGGCATGAACATTCGGAATCCACAGCAACCTCTGAATGGAACTAGCATTTCATCTATCGTCAAATGTAGAAAAGGAGAATAACAACTCTTTGAATTATGGACGAATTGATTAAATAACTCAGATATTGCGGCCAACTTGTTTTCCTTCAGTCTTTCCTTCCTTGTACTATCATCATCGAATCGAATACAGGAGAGCAAGAAAGAAAACCTTGCAAGTGACATAGTGCACCTGAATATGTCTCTGCCCGTTCCATCATTGGCCCATAGAGATCTGAGATCCTCATGTCCTGATTTAAGAATGCCTGTTAAATAGAGCAGACCAATGAAAGCCTCTATCTTCTTGGTCTGTATTATGAATGAAGGAAGCAGAGAACTGCGATCGGCAATTTCTCCTTCTTTTGAACATTTTATATTTCAGTTGCATATTCTGTATTTTGGAGTTTGTATGTTTTGTGATTTTCTTGAGCATTGCGTCCGAAAAAATTAGTTTCCAGGCTTGCAAAACTGTTGAGAGTGGATTTTTTTTTGCGTCTCCCTTCAAGCCAGGCATTATTGTATAAATATTTTTCTTTTGGGTTTTACCTCTTGTTGGTGCATTTTTCGACCATTTCGTTTTGTCTTTGCCATAAAAAGCTTGACGATTATATTCGTCAACTTCTTTAGTCTTTCTCTCTGCACCTTCAGATTCTTGTTCATTATCATGCCATTCAAGTTCGCTATCACTGTCATGTTCGCTTATTTCTTCATGATCACTCTCCCCAGGTTCACTCCTATCTCCTTCATCTAGAATAGCTTCAGTAGCAGCTACTCTGTCTTGCACTTCGAAAATATTTTCATCTTCTTCTGAATTTTCTGTGGAATTACAATCCTCCCAGAACTGTTCATCTTCAACAATTTGTAGGATTTCAGCTTCATTGAGTGGCCTATTCATACTGTAGAAAAAAAAAACAAGATCAATGAATCGATATTGATATAAATTTGGAATGATTCATTCATCCAATTGAATATAAAACGTACCTCATATTCCATATAACACTACCGTTCAAACTACGCACGGGTCAATTTGACCCAAATACAGCAATATCAGCAAACAGGGAACGCACACAGCTCGAATAACACGTAAGAACAGAGATTATGTAGGGCTAGGGAATACTAGAAGAATTACCCCACTACTCACACGCGAAACTAAGAATTTCGGCTCGTCGTCGTGTGGGTCAAAATGACCCGTCCGTAGTGACTAAGGGTTAACTTTCTAATAGATAACATAGGTATCCATAAGAATTTGTGAATAAACTAAATTAGGTCCTGATATCAGCAACTAAATTCTTATTGTTCAGGGGTCAGTGATAAATAAATACCACGAAAAAAAAATTATAAAACAAATAAACATTTTAAAAAAACTTCAAGAAAAGCGTCTAACTTTTTCTGCTTATCTCATCACGTTATGGTCATTAAAGCATTATTTAATTATTTACTGATAGATAGTTGAATAATTCTCATACTTTCTTCTTAAAGTTATTCAACTATCTGTTTGTAATTGAAAAATGGATTAATAATTTTTTATGCATGATGTTATCAGATAAGTCACTATTGTTTGATGACTTCTTACAAGTTTTTTAAAATGTTCATTTGTCAAGCTATTATGGCTCATGAAATGGCATTTAATAATAACTTACTAATAGATGGCTGTAATTCGCTGTTTGAAAGGTACAATATGGTTATTTTCATTTCAAACACATATATGTATATCTAAATACATATTAGACATTCGAATAAAATTTTTTCCTTTTCAAATTACTCGATTGATCCTAGATAAATTTTTCCGATGAAAAGCTACAATGAGTTGTATTATTTACTTCTTGTCACAAATTTCATAGTTTTTATATTTCTCCTCAATGAAAAAGGTCACAGACATAGACAAGATAATTGTCTTGAGTCTGAATGAAAAAAACCAACAATAAAACAATCATTTATCTTTTCAGAGGCAATTATGAATTTCTTGTATAAACGACCTCAAACTGTCTTTGGATTATTATTGGATTTCGTGTTTAAACACCAAATCTTGCGTGCTTCAGGTAATTATCAAAAACTGACTGCACATATTTCAACCATCTTCAATCAAATAGACCGATAGTAGGAGAAGCTCACACGCGAATCAGCTCAAAAAAAACAGTAGGAGTGGCCTTTATCTGTGACTTCAAGGCTGTGAAAATTTTTGATTTACTTCTCGGAAAACAATTTTTTCATTTTGTTATATTTTATCCTAATTCTAAATAATACTGTGGATTGGCTTGGTTTCTACTTGTTCGAAATTCATTTTAAATCGAAAATTAAATGACAGTCATTATATTTCATCTTTTTTTTTCGTATTCCTGGTACTGTATGCATAATGGAAACTGTTTTGGAGGAAGCCAACCTTATGGTCATCAATATACATACCGGGTGTAATAGGATCATGGTACACACCCCTTATCTCCCTTAAAATTGAAGGTTATAGATTGAAATTTAGGATAATAATAATAATAATAATAGGTATTTATTTCCAGAATTGTATGTACATTACAAAATGATAAAAACAAGTCACAAATTCCTTACAAAAAAATAAATCAATGAACTAATATATCTATGATATTTTTACATGACAAAAGACTATAAATTCATTTAAAGAATATGGTTCACATTTAATTAACAGTTCGAATAATTGTCTCTTGAAGAGTTTAATTTCTTTAATTGATCTTATTTTTCTAGGTAAATGATTGAACAGTTTCATACTGATTTAGTAATTATTACGCTCTGTACTCGTTAGTCTGTGAATAGGTAATAGATATTCAATCATTATCCTGGTAGGATTCACATTTTTACAATCCTGAAAATAGGAATTGTTCTCAAACAAAAATAACAAGAGTTTATAGATATATAAACCAGGGGAAATTTAATGAAGGAAACATCACTCTTAAATTAAATTTCCCTGTTGGTTTCTTCTTTATTATCTTCTTCATTTTCCTCTTCACTTTCAACACTTTCTTCATCTTCTTCATATTCTTCATCACTGTCCATCTTGTCGAAACGATGTATATTGACATTCTGCCAATTTGTATCGAAGATAGTGAAGGTACCTTCGAAAATTAACGTTGTCCTACACATCGGACAACATTTGGAAGAACTGGAGCACCACCTGTCGATGCATTCTTTGTGAAAACAATGCCTGCAATCGGTTAGGTACAGTTCTCCAGTCAACCTACTCAGACATACGCTGCAGTCTTCCTCAAAAGTTATACCCCTAGGAAAAAAAAGTACATATTAATTCGCTGTTTGATAGGTACAATATGGTTATCGTTCATTTCATACACATATATTGAACAAAAATTTCTTTATAAAAATGCAACATTCAGAAACTGAAGATAACATTCGATTATATTGTTTCAAAAATAATTAAAGAAAACAATGATGTAAAAGCATTACCTTTCTGTACAGTCGTTGTACAACTTTTCGAAACTGAACTCATATAAATGATCCAAAGACATCTTTTTAGCTTTAAAATTATCTGTTCTGTACTTCACCACTGTTGAACTGATACTAAGCTAGTAAGCGTACCAACACACTTAAGTACTCAAATACGTCAGGCGCGGATCCAGGACCCACTTTTGGGGGGGGGGGGGAAATTCTAGATTCTTCCGCCATTTTGGGACGTCATTTTTTTTTGCCGTTCATTAATATGGGTTTTCACAAAATGCATTGAAGGTGGAATGAATAGAATAAAAAATGTCCCCATTCATTTACTTGTATTTTCACATTATATGAAGTAACAAAGTGTATTAATTACATATCGATATTTATTTTGAAGTATCAAACTACTCAAACTGATTTCGTTCTTTAGTTGAACGTTTCGAAATTCAATCTAAACAATGTGAAAAGAGAATATGATTTTTATTTTCGTTCAATTATATCTGATTTATTTTATCACTTTGGTAAAAATAAATATTTCAAAAAAGGGTTAAACTGTCGTTTCTTATTTGTTGCCAGATACATTCCAAGAATTATTCATCTGATAATACATTAGATAGTTAAAATTTTCAGAATGGCCGTCAACCTCATTAGGTAAGTCATTATAAATAATACAAATAAATATTTTAAATGTACCTACACTCATTAAGAGTACCTAAGTCAAACTTTTGTTGGTTATCTGATGATGTCACGTTCATTAAACCATTATTTAACTTTCTAATAGATAACAGAGGTATCCATAAGAATTTGTGAATAAACTAAATTAGGTCCTGATATCAGCAACTAAATTCTTATTGTTCAGGGGTCAGTGATAAATAAATACCACGAAAAAAAAATTATAAAACAAATAAACATTTTAAAAAAACTTCAAGAAAAGCGTCTAACTTTTTCTGCTTATCTGATCACGTTATGGTCATTAAAGCATTATTTAATTATTTACTGATAGATAGTTGAATAATTCTCATACTTTCTTCTTAAAGTTATTCAACTATCTGTTTGTAATTAAAAAATGGATTAATAATTTTTTATGCATGATGTTATCAGATAAGTCACTATTGTTTGATGACTTCTTACAAGTTTTTTAAAATGTTTATTTGTCAAGCTATTATGGCTCATGAAATGGCATTTAATAATAACTTACTAATAGATGGCTGTAATTCGCTGTTTGAAAGGTACAATATGGTTATTTTCATTTCAAACACATATATGTATATCTAAATACATATTAGACATTCGAATAAAATTTTTTCCTTTTCAAATTACTCGATTGATCCTAGATAAATTTTTTCGATGAAAAGCTACAATGAGTTGTATTATTTACTTCTTGTCACAAATTTCATAGTTTTTATATTTCTCCTCAATGAAAAAGGTCACAGACATAGACAAGATAATTGTCTTGAGTCTGAATGAAAAAAACCAACAATAAAACAATCATTTATCTTTTCAGAGGCAATTACGAATTTCTTGTATAAACGACCTCAAACTGTCTTTGGATTATTATTGGATTTCGTGTTTAAACACCAAATCTTGCGTGCTTCAGGTAATTATCAAAAACTGACTGCACATATTTCAACCATCTTCAATCAAATAGACCGATAGTAGGAGAAGCTCACACGCGAATCAGCTCAAAAAAAACAGTAGGAGTGGCCTTTATCTGTGACTTCAAGGCTGTGAAAATTTTTGATTTACTTCTCGGAAAACAATTTTTTCATTTTGTTATATTTTATCCTAATTCTAAATAATACTGTGGATTGGCTTGGTTTCTACTTGTTCGAAATTCATTTTAAATCGAAAATTAAATGACAGTCATTATATTTCATCTTTTTTTTTCGTATTCCTGGTACTGTATGCATAATGGAAACTGTTTTGGAGGAAGCTAACCTTATGGTCATCAATATACATACCGGGTGTAATAGGATCATGGTACACACCCCTTATCTCCCTTAAATTTGAAGGTTATAGATTGAAATTTAGGATAATAATAATAATAATAATAGGTATTTATTTCCAGAATTGTATGTACATTACAAAATGATAAAAACAAGTCACAAATTCCTTACAAAAAAATAAATCAATGAACTAATATATCTATGATATTTGTACATGACAAAAGACTATAAATTCATTTAAAGAATATGGTTCACATTTAATTAACAGTTCGAATAATTGTCTCTTGAAGAGTTTAATTTCTTTAATTGATCTTATTTTTCTAGGTAAATGATTGAACAGTTTCATACTGATTTAGTAATTATTACGCTCTGTACTCGTTAGTCTGTGAATAGGTGATATTCAATCATTATCCTGGTAGGATTCACATTTTTACAATCCTGAAAAGTACTGTTGAGTACCGTTGATTACTATTGGTTGAGAATCAGACACTAAGCGGCGTGGTTGAAACAACTGAAGCGGTGCTTACACAGCGATGAGGAAAGCAAGGGGAAACTACCTCATTAAGACTCCCTAGAAATCGTCATGGCTCAGAGAAATGACAGTCAACAGTTCACTAATCATGGTTTTCGGATGCCAAGATTCGGCAGGGGAAGAGATGACATAAACAGCAGGGCTTCCCAGGTCGTCAACTGTTTGTTGAAAATATACAAATCAACTCTTAAAATTGCGACATGGAACGTAAGAAGTATGTACGAGCCTGGAAAGTTAAGAAACATAGAGCAGGAGATGGTGCGACTAAAGATTGATGTTGTTGGAATAAGTGACACAAGATGGATTGGTTCGGGTGAACTTAGTACAGAAAATGGACGAGTTTACTACTCTGGCAATGATGACACTCAACACCGCTATGGAGTGGCCGTAATTCTTGACAGAAACGTAGTAAAATCAGTAACAGGCTTCATACCAATGTCCGAAAGAGTTATGTTGCTACAACTGATGACAACTCACGGAAAACTAAACCTAATACAAATTTATGCTCCTACAGCTGACAAAAACGAAGAAGAGTTAGAAAACTTTTATAGTGACCTTCAAAAGACATTACGACTAACTGCATCTAGAGATATAACAGTAGTTATGGGTGATTTTAATGCTAAAATCGGCGAAGGAAGATGTGACTCTACAGTAGGGCAGTACGGACTTGGTGTACGCAACGAGAGGGGCGATCGTCTTGTTGAATTCTGTCAAGAAAATAATCTTGTGGTAACGAATACGTTTTTCAAACTTCCCAAGAGACGTCTGTATACATGGAAATCACCAGCTGACAAAGACAACAACATCGTCAGAAATCAGATCGATTACATCCTAATAAAACACAGATATCGAAACGCAATAAAAACGGTAAAAGCTTACCCTGGTGCGGACGTATCATCTGATCATAATCCTCTTATTGCTAGGTTTCAGTTACAGCTAAAAAAGATGCAAAACAAGCATAAAGTTGATAAACTAGACATAGAGAAACTAAAATGAGAAGAAATCAGAGAAAAACTTAAACAACAGATCAACGCAAACTTAGAAAAAGCCACCACCAAATCTCAGCAAAATGAGGAAAGCGCAGAACAACAATGGCAGTTCCTTGAAACAGCACTTATAGAACCAAGTAAAAAGGAACTTATAACAAGCAAACATAAGAAAGAAGATTGGATGACAGACGGAATCTTGGAGTTAATGGATGAAAGAAGAAGATGCAAGTCAAATAACAACATTCGATACAAGCAGCTACAAATCCAAATAAGGCGAAAAATAAGAGAAGCAAAAGAAACATACTTCTCTGATAAATGTAAGGAGATAGAAGATTTACAAAACAAGTATGACAACTTTAATCTAAACAAGAAGGTCAAAGAGCTCGCGGGAATGAATAAAAGAAATACTTCAAATATACTCCTCGACAAAGAAGGAAATATCATAATGGAAACTGAACAAAAACTAGAGCGATGAAAGGAATACATAGAGGAATTGGAATGGAATGAAAAATACCCCTTCAGAACATCAAGATGGAGATGTGGGACCTGAAATAACTAAGTGCGAGGTTGAACATGCACTGGAATCCATGAAAAATAAGAAATCTGCAGGCCCAGACGAGATACCAAGTGAGTTACTTAAATTAATTAACGACAAAAACATGGATATTTTGGTGAGTTCATACAACACAATTTACAATACAGGAATTATACCAAAGGAAATGTTAACATCAACATTCATATGTCTACCGAAAAAAGTTAATGCCAGAGAATGCAGCGACTACCGAACCATAAGCTTAATGTCACATACATTAAAAATTCTCCTTAAAATTATACATACCAGAATACGTTCCAAACTAGAACTGGATATAAGTGAGAGTCAATTTGGCTTCCGAAATGGGGTTGGCACAAGAGAGGCATTGTTTTCTCTCAATGTGTTGACTCAGAGATGCCTGGATGTTAATCGCGACCTCTATATCTGCTTTATAGACTATAATAAAGCTTTTGATAAGGTAAAACACGACCAACTTATAGACCTTCTTAAGAACAAAAACCTGGACAAACAAGATGTAAGATTAATTTCAAATCTGTATTACAACCAACGGGCCACAGTAAAAAATGGGCAGGAAAGATCTGAGGAAGTGGAAATAAAGAGAGGAGTCAGGCAAGGTTGCATACTGTCGCCCTTGTTGTTTAATGCGTACTCGGAGCAAATTATACTAGAAGCCTTGGAAGGTGAGACAGCTGGTATAAAGGTGAATGGAGTCTTGATCAACAACATCAGATATGCTGACGATACCGTAATAATAGCTGACTGTCTGAAGGATTTAGAGAGAGTTATGGACAAGATATTAAGATGTAGCGGGAAGTACGGACTTTCTCTTAATGTCAAAAAAAACCAAGTTCATGAAAATCAGCAAGAACAATGACACAAACGAAATACTGCTGGTTGGAGGTCAGCAGGTCGAAAGAGTAAAAAGATACACTTACTTAGGAACACTTATAACAGAAAACAATGACTATACCGCAGAAATAAAAACTAGAATAGAAAAAACTCGTTCCAACTTTATAAGAATGAAAAAAGTCCTGTGCAGCAAGGATCTGACATTGCATCTCAAACTGCGATTGGCAAAATGCTATGTACACAGTGTGCTCTATTATGGGGTTGAAGCATGGACGCTAAATGCAGATGCAATGAGGCGTCTTAACTCTTTCGAGATGTGGACCTACCGAAGAATTCTGAGAGTTTCGTGGAAGGATCGTATCACCAACATCGAGGTGCTAAGAAGAATCGGTAGAGAAAAAGAAGTTGAACGTACCATCAAGGAGAGAAAGTTACAATATTTGGGACACATAATGGGAGGCGAGAAGTACAATATCTTACGATTAATAATGCAGGGGAAAATAGAAGGCAAAAGAGGCGTAGGAAGAAGACGAATCTCATGGCTGAGAAATCTGAGAGAGTGGTTTGGATGCAGCTCAAAACATCTCTTTAGAGCCGCTGTCTCCAAAGTCAAGATAGCTATGATGGTTGCCGACATCCGCCGCGGATATGGCACTTGAAGAAGAAGAAGAAGAAAATAGGAATTGTTCTCAAACAAAAATAACAAGAGTTTATAGATATATAAACCAGGGGAAATTTAATGAAGGAAACATCACTCTTCAATTAAATTTCCCTGTTGGTTTCTTCTTTATTATCTTCTTCATTTTCCTCTTCACTTTCAACACTTTCTTCATCTTCTTCATATTCTTCATCACTGTCCATCTTGTCGAAACGATGTATATTGACATTCTGCCAATTTGTATCGAAGATAGTGAAGGTACCTTCGAAAATTAACGTTGTCCTACACATCGGACAACATTTGGAAGAACTGGAGCACCACCTGTCGATGCATTCTTTGTGAAAACAATGCCTGCAATCGGTTAGGTACAGTTCTCCAGTCAACCTACTCAGACATACGCTGCAGTCTTCCTCAAAAGTTATACCCCTAGGAAAAAAAAGTACATATTAATTCGCTGTTTGATAGGTACAATATGGTTATCGTTCATTTCATACACATATATTGAACAAAAATTTCTTTATAAAAATGCAACATTCAGAAACTGAAGATAACATTCGATTATATTGTTTCAAAAATAATTAAAGAAAACAATGATGTAAAAGCATTACCTTTCTGTACAGTCGTTGTACAACTTTTCGAAACTGAACTCATATAAATGATCCAAAGACATCTTTTTAGCTTTAAAATTATCTGTTCTGTACTTCACCACTGTTGAACTGATACTAAGCTAGTAAGCGTACCAACACACTTAAGTACTCAAATACGTCAGGCGCGGATCCAGGACCCACTTTTGGGGGGGGGGGGAAATTCTAGATTCTTCCGCCATTTTGGGACGTCATTTTTTTTTGCCGTTCATTAATATGGGTTTTCACAAAATGCATTGAAGGTGGAATGAATAGAATAAAAAATGTCCCCATTCATTTACTTGTATTTTCACATTATATGAAGTAACAAAGTGTATTAATTACATATCGATATTTATTTTGAAGTATCAAACTACTCAAACTGATTTCGTTCTTTAGTTGAACGTTTCGAAATTCAATCTAAACAATGTGAAAAGAGAATATGATTTTTATTTTCGTTCAATTATATCTGATTTATTTTATCACCTTGGTAAAAATAAATATTTCAAAAAAGGGTTAAACTGTCGTTTCTTATTTGTTGACAGATACATTCCAAGAATTATTCATCTGATAATACATTAGATAGTTAAAATTTTCAGAATGGCCGTCAACCTCATTAGGTAAGTCATTATAAATATGACAAATAAATATTTTAAATGTACCTACACTCATTAAGAGTACCTAAGTCAAACTTTTGTTGGTTATCTGATGATGCCACGTTCATTAAACCATTATTTAACTTTCTAATAGATAACAGAGGTATCCATAAGAATTTGTGAATAAACTAAATTAGGTCCTGATATCAGCAACTAAATTCTTATTGTTCAGGGGTCAGTGATAAATAAATACCACGAAAAAAAAATTATAAAACAAATAAACATTTTAAAAAAACTTCAAGAAAAGCGTCTAACTTTTTCTGCTTATCTGATCACGTTATGGTCATTAAAGCATTATTTAATTATTTACTGATAGATAGTTGAATAATTCTCATACTTTCTTCTTAAAGTTATTCAACTATCTGTTTGTAATTAAAAAATGGATTAATAATTTTTTATGCATGATGTTATCAGATAAGTCACTATTGTTTGATGACTTCTTACAAGTTTTTTAAAATGTTTATTTGTCAAGCTATTATGGCTCATGAAATGGCATTTAATAATAACTTACTAATAGATGGCTGTAATTCGCTGTTTGAAAGGTACAATATGGTTATTTTCATTTCAAACACATATATGTATATCTAAATACATATTAGACATTCGAATAAAATTTTTTCCTTTTCAAATTACTCGATTGATCCTAGATAAATTTTTCCGATGAAAAGCTACAATGAGTTGTATTATTTACTTCTTGTCACAAATTTCATAGTTTTTATATTTCTCCTCAATGAAAAAGGTCACAGACATAGACAAGATAATTGTCTTGAGTCTGAATGAAAAAAACCAACAATAAAACAATCATTTATCTTTTCAGAGGCAATTACGAATTTCTTGTATAAACGACCTCAAACTGTCTTTGGATTATTATTGGATTTCGTGTTTAAACACCAAATCTTGCGTGCTTCAGGTAATTATCAAAAACTGACTGCACATATTTCAACCATCTTCAATCAAATAGACCGATAGTAGGAGAAGCTCACACGCGAATCAGCTCAAAAAAAACAGTAGGAGTGGCCTTTATCTGTGACTTCAAGGCTGTGAAAATTTTTGATTTACTTCTCGGAAAACAATTTTTTCATTTTGTTATATTTTATCCTAATTCTAAATAATACTGTGGATTGGCTTGGTTTCTACTTGTTCGAAATTCATTTTAAATCGAAAATTAAATGACAGTCATTATATTTCATCTTTTTTTTTCGTATTCCTGGTACTGTATGTGTTCTAGCCCTTTTTAAGTTATTATGATTTTAGTTTTGGCAACGTCGCGCATTCTGGGAATTCGAGACGTATGTATTGTCAGATTAAGAAAATAAGATGTATCGGCGGTCGGAAAGAATAGTTAAAGGTTTTTAGTAAAAGTTTTCGGTGTTTAATATAACGGTTTTGGTATAATTAACGGACATTTTAAATATATTAGGATTACAGTTCATTAGAAGGTCAGTTTGCATTGTATAAGTCCCATTTTGTTCCATTTCAATCCTTTACCCTGTTCCTTTACTTCCTTATACAGTGCGGTGCTGTGTGGAATAGCAGAGAGCAGTTTATATTGGTAAGACAATTTATAACATCATTTTATTGGTTCAAATATAGGGAAAATGCAACATTTTTTGGTTCTTCGAGCACGGGTTTTTTGAACTTTAATTCAAGTTTCGGTTACATTTATTTTAGTTTATATCGGTATACGGAGTTTCGGAACTCATTTTCATTTCATTCCTAATTGTATTCGGAAATATTAATTCAGTTTATTTTGTTCGTTTATACGGTATTGAGCGAAGTAAAAACGTGCGGTAGTTTTTGTATTTTTTCAGCGGTTATCAAATACGATTCGAGTCCCAGAGTAAGCCTTGTTGCCAAGCGTACACAAAAGTATTCAATTCACAGTTTAGATTCGCGGGGTTAGTTTTCGAGTATTCTGCGCACTTGACTTTCAACACAATGGGTGTAACGTCAACTGAACGGAAAATGAAGATGCTTATTGCTAATAAAGAATCTTTATTTTCGATACTGCAGAATTTATTGGATTTGTCAAAATCATTAACAAGTGAAGTAGCTAAAACTAAATTTTTAACAATGGTCAGTTCAATCAATTCAACAAAGAATGACCTACTGAATATAATAGATAATATAACAGAGCTCAGTTTTGAAATTAATGATGAGTTCGAACCAGACTTCAATATATTTAGAACCATTGATGAAATGTGTTGTCATATTCAATTTTCAGCGGCTAAATTGGAACGAGAACAAATTCAGAAAGATGTTTCTTCGGTTAATGTTGAACCTCAGGGAAGTTTGATACGTAATCTTCCTACACTACCGAAGATTGAATTGCCGGAATTTTCGGGAAATATTAGGGAATGGGAAACCTTTTATTCAATATTCAAGAGTTTGATACATGAAAATAAATTACTTACGGATACTGATAAAGTTAATTATTTAGTAGGTCGTTTGAAAGGATCTGCGTTGACTATTTGTTCTTCATTAGCTCCTACTGGAGAAAATTATGAAATCATCTGGAATTCGCTTGTGGAAAAATATCAGGATAAGCGCGCTCTTGCAACTAATTATCTACGCCAAATTTTAGAGTTCAAATCGATACAGGGTGAGTCATCTAAGGGTCTCAATATATTTTTGGAAAAATTTGATTGTGCGGTACAGGCTTTGAAAAAGCTTAAATTAGATGATATGTCGGACTTCATTTTAATGCATCAGGCCCTTTCTAAGCTTGATTCTGATACGGTGAGATCGTTTGAAATGACTATTAGGGGTAATGGAATACCTACCTATGAAAATTTGATTAAGTTTGTGAAGGAACAATCGAAAATTTTGGCTCTAAATCAGCAATCAACCATTAGTAGAGGTGATAGCTATAAAACTCGTAATTCGAAATCCTTTTTTGTACATCAAAATAATTCTTGTGTAGGAATGGATCGGTCGAATATATGTATTTTTTGTAATCGGAAAAATCATTCGTTGAGTAGATGTGATAAATTTAAACAACTGTCGCCATCTAAACGATATGCTACAGTACGGGATAACAACTGGTGTTACAATTGTTTATCGCCAAATCACGGGGTAAGAGACTGTCCTTCAGACAAATTATGTTCAGAGTGTTCCAGAAAACACCACTTCCTATTACATTTGGGACGTATACAGGGTGAACTGGAAAAATATCCAAATTCGAAATCGGATTCGAATACAAATACGTTGGTTTCAACAAATAACAATTTTTGTGCTACTGCTATGGGTGATCGGGATACTCATACGGTTTTATTGTCGACGGTTGTGGTAAATGTTTTGAACGGTTCGGGTAGTTTGAAGAAAGCTAGGTTTTTAGTAGATAGTGGCAGTCAAGTTAACCTACTTACTTATAGGTGTTGTAAGAAATTAGGATTGAAGTTTTCACAATGTTCAACGTCAATTCATGGGGTTGGATTCAGTTCAAATTCAATTAAAGGTTTTACAAGTATTATTGTTTCGTCTAGGTATGATTTTACTAAGAAATATTCTATTGAGGCATTTTTAGTAGATAAAATTACGGATAAACTTCCAATAGCCAAAATTGATCGCGGTGTTTTAAAGAATTTTGGAAATATACAATTGGCAGATGAAAAATTTGACGAACCGGCTGAAGTTGATGGCATTATGGGGGCGGATCTTTTCTCGATTATTGTGGGTAATTCGGTACCATCAGCATCGGGATCTCCAGTGGCGGTACAAACGGTATTTGGTCATATGATTATGGGAAAGGTTCGTAAATTAGAGTCAAAAGGGGAGTTCGGTGTATTCTTCAGTTTAAGGGAGGAGTGTCGGTTAAATGACTTGGTTTGTAAATTTTGGGAAATAGAACAAGTTCCAAAGAATATTTTACCGGACCAAGCAGAAGAAATATGCGAAAATTTGTTTTCTACATCTTTTAGTAGAGATTATGAGGGACGTTTCACGGTAGCGCTTCCTTTTAAGAATTCTCCGAACACTTTGGGTAATTCTAAGACAACGGCATTGATTCGGCTCTATTCATTAGAAAGAAGGTTGGCGAAATTTCCGGAGTTTCGTTTGAGTTCTAATGAGATAATGAAAGAAGCAATTCAGTTAGGATATATGCATTTGGTTGGGGATGAATATTTAAAAGATTCAGAACCTGCGTATTATATTCCTCATCATGCTATTGTTAAGCAAAATAGTTCGAGTACACCAATTCGTGTGGTTTTAGATGCTAATACATCATCCGATAATGATGTTTCGTTGAACGACATTTTACATGGTGGTCCAAAACTACAAACAGATTTATTTTCTTTATTGCTGAATTTTAGGTTGTTTCGAATAGCGATTACAGCGGATATTCGACGAATGTATCATCAAATAAAATTAGTTGATCATCAATGGAGGTTTCAAAGATTGCTTTGGCGTTTCAGTCCTGATGATCCGGTTCGGGTATTTGAATTCAATCGTTTAGTATTTGGGGTAAAATCAAGTCCATATTTGGCTCTTCGTACTATAAAGCAATTGATAAAAGAAAATGGATGTAGTTATCCTTTAGCAACGAAAATAGTTTCGACAGATGTTCACATAGATGATTTGGTTTGCAGCATTCCTTCCGAAGAGGAAGCGTTTAATTTGTATTCACAATCAGTGTCATTATCCGCAGAAGGAAAATTCGAGTTAGTTAAGTGGTCCTCTAACTCTTTCGATCTATTGAAGTTAATTCCTAATGATCAACAACTTGTAAATTCGGTAACAGTTGGAGCGGAGACAAAAACTGAGTGTTATGTGTCTGTTCGGAATGTAGCGAATGAATCGTTTTATACTCGGTTTTATACAATGTTTTCTAGAGTTTCGTCGTGGATTTCTATTTTGCGGATTACGGTTTGGTTACTTAGATTTTTGAAGAAGCCTCCCAAGAGAAAATTTATTATAGCAGATGATTTGAAAAAAGCGGAGATCGTATTGATAAAAATTGTTCAGAGTGAAGCATTTGGATCGGAAATAAGGTTATTGAATTCAGAAAAAGAGATCTATGGAAAATTACGCAAATTGACTCCCTTCATCCAAGATGGAGTACTCAGGGTTCGGGGACGATTAGAAAATTCTACGCTTAAGTTTAGTAGCCAACACCCTATTCTAGTTCCAAGCAAAGATCCTTTTACAGTAAAATTGATTCAATACTATCATAAAATAAATTTTCATACTGGTTCATTTCTTTTGGAAGCGTTGTTAAGACAAAAATATTGGATAGTGAGTGGTCGTAATGTTATACGACACCAGATACATTCCTGTTATCGTTGTTTTAGGGGAAAATCTAGAAATAATTATCCTTTGATAGTAAAATTGCCTGCTTCAAGGGTGAATTCTACTAAAGTGTCTTCTCAAACGGGGGTTGATTACCTTGGACCGTTCGAAATATCACTCGGTAAAAATAGAAAGACTCAAGTATATAAGGGATATGTTTGTTTGTTTATATGTATGAGCGTAAAAGCAGTTCATTTGGAAATCGTCAGTTCCTTATCTACAGATCATTTTTTGCAAGCCTTCAAACGGTTTCTATCTCGAAGGGGTACTTGTAATGCTCTGTATTCAGATAGGGGCACTAACTTTGTGGGTGCTAAAAAAGTTCTTCGCGAAATTAATGAATTTATTAATTCGGATCAATTTATAACTTCTTTTCAAAATGAATTATGTTTGAATGGTATTGAGTGGAATTTTAATACGGCCGGGGCACCCCACATGGGCGGCTTGTGGGAGAGCAACGTCAAATCGGCTAAGAATCTGATCTATAAGGTAATAGGTACTCAGATACTAACTTTTGAAGAGTTCAGCACTCTTCGGAACAAATGCTCAAATATTGAAGTTGGCACGGTTGTCAGATTAAAGTGTGAAAATTCGCCACCACTGCATTGGCCATTGGCGTTAATCACAGAGGTCCATCCCGGAAAAGATGGTATAGTTCGTAATGTAACGGTGAAAACGAGTGAAGGTACCTATACACGACCTGTAGTAAAGGTATGTCCTTTACCGACCCAGTAGTCAGAAGAGTTGACTACTATATATATATTTTTTGTTGGTAGGTTAGTTTTTGTTTCTTTTTTGGTGAATTTTTTTTATAGTGGATGATTTTGACAAGTTCATTATTGAAAGGTATTTGATTTCAAAGTGACTGAAATTGAGTTTTCAGGGCGGGGGGTATGTTCTAGCCCTTTTTAAGTTATTATGATTTTAGTTTTGGCAACGTCGCGCATTCTGGGAATTCGAGACGTATGTATTGTCAGATTAAGAAAATAAGATGTATCGGCGGTCGGAAAGAATAGTTAAAGGTTTTTAGTAAAAGTTTTCGGTGTTTAATATAACGGTTTTGGTATAATTAACGGACATTTTAAATATATTAGGATTACAGTTCATTAGAAGGTCAGTTTGCATTGTATAAGTCCCATTTTGTTCCATTTCAATCCTTTACCCTGTTCCTTTACTTCCTTATACAGTGCGGTGCTGTGTGGAATAGCAGAGAGCAGTTTATATTGGTAAGACAATTTATAACATCATTTTATTGGTTCAAATATAGGGAAAATGCAACAGTATGCATAATGGAAATTGTTTTGGAGGAAGCTAACCTTATGGTCATCAATATACATACCGGGTGTAATAGGATCATGGTACACACCCCTTATCTCCCTTAAATTTGAAGGTTATAGATTGAAATTTAGGATAATAATAATAATAATAATAGGTATTTATTTCCAGAATTGTATGTACATTACAAAATGATAAAAACAAGTCACAAATTCCTTACAAAAAAATAAATCAATGAACTAATATATCTATGATATTTGTACATGACAAAAGACTATAAATTCATTTAAAGAATATGGTTCACATTTAATTAACAGTTCGAATAATTGTCTCTTGAAGAGTTTAATTTCTTTAATTGATCTTATTTTTCTAGGTAAATGATTGAACAGTTTCATACTGATTTAGTAATTATTACGCTCTGTACTCGTTAGTCTGTGAATAGGTAATAGATATTCAATCATTATCCTGGTAGGATTCACATTTTTACAATCCTGAAAATAGGAATTGTTCTCAAACAAAAATAACAAGAGTTTATAGATATATAAACCAGGGGAAATTTAATGAAGGAAACATCACTCTTAAATTAAATTTCCCTGTTGGTTTCTTCTTTATTATCTTCTTCATTTTCCTCTTCACTTTCAACACTTTCTTCATCTTCTTCATATTCTTCATCACTGTCCATCTTGTCGAAACGATGTATATTGACATTCTGCCAATTTGTATCGAAGATAGTGAAGGTACCTTCGAAAATTAACGTTGTCCTACACATCGGACAACATTTGGAAGAACTGGAGCACCACCTGTCGATGCATTCTTTGTGAAAACAATGCCTGCAATCGGTTAGGTACAGTTCTCCAGTCAACCTACTCAGACATACGCTGCAGTCTTCCTCAAAAGTTATACCCCTAGGAAAAAAAAAGTACATATTAATTCGCTGTTTGATAGGTACAATATGGTTATCGTTCATTTCATACACATATATTGAACAAAAATTTCTTTATAAAAATGCAACATTCAGAAACTGAAGATAACATTCGATTATATTGTTTCAAAAATAATTAAAGAAAACAATGATGTAAAAGCATTACCTTTCTGTACAGTCGTTGTACAACTTTTCGAAACTGAACTCATATAAATGATCCAAAGACATCTTTTTAGCTTTAAAATTATCTGTTCTGTACTTCACCACTGTTGAACTGATACTAAGCTAGTAAGCGTACCAACACACTTAAGTACTCAAATACGTCAGGCGCGGATCCAGGACCCACTTTTGGGGGGGGGGAAAATTCTAGATTTTTCCGCCATTTTGGGACGTCATTTTTTTTTGCCGTTCATTAATATGGGTTTTCACAAAATGCATTGAAGGTGGAATGAATAGAATAAAAAATGTCCCCATTCATTTACTTGTATTTTCACATTATATGAAGTAACAAAGTGTATTAATTACATATCGATATTTATTTTGAAGTATCAAACTACTCAAACTGATTTCGTTCTTTAGTTGAACGTTTCGAAATTCAATCTAAACAATGTGAAAAGAGAATATGATTTTTATTTTCGTTCAATTATATCTGATTTATTTTATCACCTTGGTAAAAATAAATATTTCAAAAAAGGGTTAAACTGTCGTTTCTTATTTGTTGACAGATACATTCCAAGAATTATTCATCTGATAATACATTAGATAGTTAAAATTTTCAGAATGGCCGTCAACCTCATTAGGTAAGTCATTATAAATATGACAAATAAATATTTTAAATGTACCTACACTCATTAAGAGTACCTAAGTCAAACTGTTGTTGGTTATCTGATGATGCCACGTTCATTAAACCATTATTTAACTTTCTAATAGATAACAGAGGTATCCATAAGAATTTGTGAATAAACTAAATTAGGTCCTGATATCAGCAACTAAATTCTTATTGTTCAGGGGTCAGTGATAAATAAATACCACGAAAAAAAAATTATAAAACAAATAAACATTTTAAAAAAACTTCAAGAAAAGCGTCTAACTTTTTCTGCTTATCTGATCACGTTATGGTCATTAAAGCATTATTTAATTATTTACTGATAGATAGTTGAATAATTCTCATACTTTCTTCTTAAAGTTATTCAACTATCTGTTTGTAATTAAAAAATGGATTAATAATTTTTTATGCATGATGTTATCAGATAAGTCACTATTGTTTGATGACTTCTTACAAGTTTTTTAAAATGTTTATTTGTCAAGCTATTATGGCTCATGAAATGGCATTTAATAATAACTTACTAATAGATGGCTGTAATTCGCTGTTTGAAAGGTACAATATGGTTATTTTCATTTCAAACACATATATGTATATCTAAATACATATTAGACATTCGAATAAAATTTTTTCCTTTTCAAATTACTCGATTGATCCTAGATAAATTTTTCCGATGAAAAGCTACAATGAGTTGTATTATTTACTTCTTGTCACAAATTTCATAGTTTTTATATTGCTCCTCAATGAAAAAGGTCACAGACATAGACAAGATAATAGTCTTGAGTCTGAATGAAAAAAACCAACAATAAAACAATCATTTATCTTTTCAGAGGCAATTACGAATTTCTTGTATAAACGACCTCAAACTGTCTTTGGATTATTATTGGATTTCGTGTTTAAACACCAAATCTTGCGTGCTTCAGGTAATTATCAAAAACTGACTGCACATATTTCAACCATCTTCAATCAAATAGACCGATAGTAGGAGAAGCTCACACGCGAATCAGCTCAAAAAAAACAGTAGGAGTGGCCTTTATCTGTGACTTCAAGGCTGTGAAAATTTTTGATTTACTTCTCGGAAAACAATTTTTTCATTTTGTTATATTTTATCCTAATTCTAAATAATACTGTGGATTGGCTTGGTTTCTACTTGTTCGAAATTCATTTTAAATCGAAAATTAAATGACAGTCATTATATTTCATCTTTTTTTTTCGTATTCCTGGTACTGTATGCATAATGGAAACTGTTTTGGAGGAAGCTAACCTTATGGTCATCAATATACATACCGGGTGTAATAGGATCATGGTACACACCCCTTATATCCCTTAAATTTGAAGGTTATAGATTGAAATTTAGGATAATAATAATAATAATAATAGGTATTTATTTCCCGAATTGTATGTACATTACAAAATGATAAAAACAAGTCACAAATTCCTTACAAAAAAATAAATCAATGAACTAATATATCTATGATATTTGTACATGACAAAAGACTATAAATTCATTTAAAGAATATGGTTCACATTTAATTAACAGTTCGAATAATTGTCTCTTGAAGAGTTTAATTTCTTTAATTGATCTTATTTTTCTAGGTAAATGATTGAACAGTTTCATACTGATTTAGTAATTATGACGCTCTGTACTCGTTAGTCTGTGAATAGGTAATAGATATTCAATCATTATCCTGGTAGGATTCACATTTTTACAATCCTGAAAATAGGAATTGTTCTCAAACAAAAATAACAAGAGTTTATAGATATATAAACCAGGGGAAATTTAATGAAGGAAACATCACTCTTAAATTAAATTTCCCTGTTGGTTTCTTCTTTATTATCTTCTTCATTTTCCTCTTCACTTTCAACACTTTCTTCATCTTCTTCATATTCTTCATCACTGTCCATCTTGTCGAAACGATGTATATTGACATTCTGCCAATTTGTATCGAAGATAGTGAAGGTACCTTCGAAAATTAACGTTGTCCTACACATCGGACAACATTTGGAAGAACTGGAGCACCACCTGTCGATGCATTCTTTGTGAAAACAATGCCTGCAATCGGTTAGGTACAGTTCTCCAGTCAACCTACTCAGACATACGCTGCAGTCTTCCTCAAAAGTTATACCCCTAGGAAAAAAAAAGTACATATTAATTCGCTGTTTGATAGGTACAATATGGTTATCGTTCATTTCATACACATATATTGAACAAAAATTTCTTTATAAAAATGCAACATTCAGAAACTGAAGATAACATTCGATTATATTGTTTCAAAAATAATTAAAGAAAACAATGATGTAAAAGCATTACCTTTCTGTACAGTCGTTGTACAACTTTTCGAAACTGAACTCATATAAATGATCCAAAGACATCTTTTTAGCTTTAAAATTATCTGTTCTGTACTTCACCACTGTTGAACTGATACTAAGCTAGTAAGCGTACCAACACACTTAAGTACTCAAATACGTCAGGCGCGGATCCAGGACCCACTTTTGGGGGGGGGGGGAAATTCTAGATTCTTCCGCCATTTTGGGACGTCATTTTTTTTTGCCGTTCATTAATATGGGTTTTCACAACATGCATTGAAGGTGGAATGAAGGATTATCAGACCAGGATAACCTCATTCGTCTTGATAGAGCACTCAAGGGAAAAGCTAGGGAAACTGTTAAAGCTCTTCTAATATCTCCAAGCAATGTTTCAAGGATAATCAATATGCTCGAGATGAATTTTGGTAGACCTGAATGGATTGTTCTATCTCTCATGGAAAAAGTGAAGAAAATCAGCCCTGTAAAAGAAGACAGTTTGGAATCCTGTATTTTTTTCTCAAACGCAGTTACTAATATGGTGGTCACGATGAGAAATGTTAATTCTTCACTATATTTGTTCAATCCGGAAATGTTAGTGAATATTGTTGAAAAACTTCCCACCATACAAAAGTACAACTGGGGAAAATATAAATATCAGAAAGATTTACAGGGAATACCAACATCCCTTGAAGATTTTGCAAATTGGTACGAAGAAGAGGTAAATTCTATGGCTTCTACAAGTAATCCATTCCAGAGAAGTAAACACATGTCAAGGAAAGAAACAGTTAGTTTTTCAAAAAAGTCCGAGCCGAGAAAGGCAGAAAATTCCAAAGTTTGTGTATTTTGCCAGAGAACGAATCATAAAATAGAGGAATGTGGTGAATTCATAGAGAAGACTATACCAGAAAGAAGACAATCAGTTATGAATTTGAGATTATGTTTTCTATGTCTCCAATTGGGTCACATGGCTAATAAATGTTTCCTCAGAACGAGATGTGGTATAATGGGTTGTAAAGGAAAGCATAGCAGTCTTCTTCATCTGGCAAGAGATCCAAACAGCTCATATCCAACTTTACAAGATAAAACAGCAGCTTCGAGTGAATTTTGTGCGAAATTGAACGATGTGGATCAAAAAACTCTGCTGAGAATAGCACCAGTTATACTTCGTGGGCCTTATAATGAAATCAAGACATTTGCCTTATTCGATGAAGGCTCCACATGCTCGATGATGGATGAAAATTTAGCTATGAAATTGAACCTCTCTGGACCCATCGTTCCACTCCGTTTTCAATGGACAAATAACATTACCCATTTCGAGGATGAATCGAAAATGGTTGATGTTGATATTTCTGCCGACAGCAATAAACAAATCTTCTATAATCTGAAAAATTTGAGGACTGTTAAAAACTTGAGTATACCAAACCAGAAAATCAATGTAGATCTTTTGTCTCAGAATTTCCCACATTTGAACCGGAAAATTCTAGAGGCCGTGGAGAATGCAACTCCAGAAATTCTCATTGGCCAAGACAATTGCGGACTAATTATATCACGTCAGGTCATACAACCAAAAATGAATCAACCTATAATGTCCAAATCTAAATTAGGTTGGACTATTCATGGAGCACTCACTGATTCAACTGATGGAAATGAAATGAATCATGCAAATCTTTGTTGCCGACATATTGAAGATGATGAACTCCATCGTATGGTGAAAGATAGTTTCAAGTTAGAAGCTTTCGGAGTGAATGAAAAAATCATCAGCTCAGTAGAAGATCGCAAAGCACTTGAAATCATGAATAGCACAGCTAAAAGAATTGGTAACCGTTGGGAAATTGGACACCTTTGGAGAAATATGGATGTCGCATTTCCTGACAGCAAAGTAAACGCACTCAACCGTCTTTCCTGCATGGAGAGGAAAATGAAGAAAGATTGTGAATTCGCAAAGCAGTACCGTGAGAAGATCCAGGATTACATCAACAAGGGTTATGCAAGAAAATTAGAGTTAGAGGAGATTACAGAAAATCCGAGAAACTGGTTTTTACCACATTTTGCAGTGTGGAACGTCCATAAGCCCGGTAAAATTAGACTTGTCTTTGACGCTGCTGCAAGATCATTTGGATATAGCCTCAATGACTTTTTACTACAAGGTCCAGACTTTGTTCCTTCCTTGGTTTCCGTTTTATGGCGCTTTAGGCAGGGAAAAATTGCATTTAGTGGGGACATCAGGGAAATGTTTCACCAAGTGTTAATAAAAAAGGAAGATCGATGTGCTCAACGATTTCTTTGGCATGATGAAAATAACCTTGGTGGAATTCCGGATGTTTATGAAATGAATGTTATGATCTTCGGTGCCGTGTCTTCTCCATCCGTAGCCCAATTCATCAAGAACAGGAATGCTGAATGTTTCGAAGATAAATTCCCTGGAATAAGCAGAGCAATGAAGAGACAACATTATGTTGACGATTATTTGGATTCATGTAGCACATACGAGGAAGCTATTCAAAGAGTACGAGATGTAATTTATGTTCATAATCAAGCTGGTTTTGAAATGGTGAAATGGATTAGTAACTCCAAGAGGGTTCTAGAATCAATTCCAAAATGTCTTCGTGCTGAATCAGAAAAAAACATTAAAATTGATTCACAAGAAATCAAAAGAGTTCTTGGATTGTCTTGGTCTCCAGAAACTGACCAATTCATATATTCGCTGAACTTTCACAAAATTCCTATTGAAAAAACATCAGGATCAATAGCACCAACGAAACGGAAGGTCTTGCGGATCATCATGTCAATATTTGATCCTTTCGGGTTTTTGGCAACTTTGATCATAAAGGCGAATGTGTTTTGTGATGCGCGTGATAAGGCTTATTCCTATGTTGCTTACTTCAGAACAGAAGAAAAGGAGGATAATACTGAAACACATGTCTGCTTTGTTACTGCTGAGTATAAAGTTGCGCCATTGACTCATCAAATCATACCCAAATTAGAGCTACAAGGAGCAGTGTTGGCATGCAGACTATCCAAGAAAATATGGGAAGAAGTTGAACATAAAATTCGCGAAACACATTATTGGACTGATTCATTGGTGGTACTTAAACAAATAAGATCCCAGTCGAGAAGGTTTCCTATGTTCGTGTCATGTCGAATAGGAGAAATCCATGAAAATGCAGATGTTTTCCAGTGGCACTGGGATCCTTCTGAAGAAAATGTAGCAGATCAGGCTACCAAAGAATTGAAAAATATCGATCTTAAACAAGATGGAGATTGGTTTAGCGGACCATCGTTTTTGGGAAAACCAAGGAAATTATGGTATTGTGAGGGTGGCAAAAATTCAAACGAAGAAAGGCATTTATAAAAGACCTGTTACGAAGCTGTGCATCCTTCCGACCACTTAGTGAAGATTTAAGTTCTTCACAGGGGGGAGAAATGTTAAGGCCAAATTCATTTTTTAATTTGACAGACGAGTGAACAGGAAATCAAGGGAGTTTAGTTTTTTGATAGTTCTGAATTGTCAAGTTTTCAAATAAAAAAGTTATTGAAGAATTTCACATTTGAATTTACACCATTATTTAACTTTCTAATAGATAACAGAGGTATCCATAAGAATTTGTGAATAAACTAAATTAGGTCCTGATATCAGCAACTAAATTCTTATTGTTCAGGGGTCAGTGATAAATAAATACCACGAAAAAAAAATTATAAAACAAATAAACATTTTAAAAAAACTTCAAGAAAAGCGTCTAACTTTTTCTGCTTATCTGATCACGTTATGGTCATTAAAGCATTATTTAATTATTTACTGATAGATAGTTGAATAATTCTCATACTTTCTTCTTAAAGTTATTCAACTATCTGTTTGTAATTAAAAAATGGATTAATAATTTTTTATGCATGATGTTATCAGATAAGTCACTATTGTTTGATGACTTCTTACAAGTTTTTTAAAATGTTTATTTGTCAAGCTATTATGGCTCATGAAATGGCATTTAATAATAACTTACTAATAGATGGCTGTAATTCGCTGTTTGAAAGGTACAATATGGTTATTTTCATTTCAAACACATATATGTATATCTAAATACATATTAGACATTCGAATAAAATTTTTTCCTTTTCAAATTACTCGATTGATCCTAGATAAATTTTTCCGATGAAAAGCTACAATGAGTTGTATTATTTACTTCTTGTCACAAATTTCATAGTTTTTATATTTCTCCTCAATGAAAAAGGTCACAGACATAGACAAGATAATTGTCTTGAGTCTGAATGAAAAAAACCAACAATAAAACAATCATTTATCTTTTCAGAGGCAATTACGAATTTCTTGTATAAACGACCTCAAACTGTCTTTGGATTATTATTGGATTTCGTGTTTAAACACCAAATCTTGCGTGCTTCAGGTAATTATCAAAAACTGACTGCACATATTTCAACCATCTTCAATCAAATAGACCGATAGTAGGAGAAGCTCACACGCGAATCAGCTCAAAAAAAACAGTAGGAGTGGCCTTTATCTGTGACTTCAAGGCTGTGAAAATTTTTGATTTACTTCTCGGAAAACAATTTTTTCATTTTGTTATATTTTATCCTAATTCTAAATAATACTGTGGATTGGCTTGGTTTCTACTTGTTCGAAATTCATTTTAAATCGAAAATTAAATGACAGTCATTATATTTCATCTTTTTTTTTCGTATTCCTGGTACTGTATGCATAATGGAAACTGTTTTGGAGGAAGCTAACCTTATGGTCATCAATATACATACCGGGTGTAATAGGATCATGGTACACACCCCTTATCTCCCTTGAATTTGAAGGTTATAGATTGAAATTTAGGATAATAATAATAATAATAATAGGTATTTATTTCCAGAATTGTATGTACATTACAAAATGATAAAAACAAGTCACAAATTCCTTACAAAAAAATAAATCAATGAACTAATATATCTATGATATTTGTACATGACAAAAGACTATAAATTCATTTAAAGAATATGGTTCACATTTAATTAACAGTTCGAATAATTGTCTCTTGAAGAGTTTAATTTCTTTAATTGATCTTATTTTTCTAGGTAAATGATTGAACAGTTTCATACTGATTTAGTAATTATTACGCTCTGTACTCGTTAGTCTGTGAATAGGTAATAGATATTCAATCATTATCCTGGTAGGATTCACATTTTTACAATCCTGAAAATAGGAATTGTTCTCAAACAAAAATAACAAGAGTTTATAGATATATAAACCAGGGGAAATTTAATGAAAGAAACATCACTCTTAAATTAAATTTCCCTGTTGGTTTCTTCTTTATTATCTTCTTCATTTTCCTCTTCACTTTCAACACTTTCTTCATCTTCTTCATATTCTTCATCACTGTTCATCTTGTCGAAACGATGTATATTGACATTCTGCCAATTTGTATCGAAGATAGTGAAGGTACCTTCGAAAATTAACGTTGTCCTACACATCGGACAACATTTGGAAGAACTGGAGCACCACCTGTCGATGCATTCTTTGTGAAAACAATGCCTGCAATCGGTTAGGTACAGTTCTCCAGTCAACCTACTCAGACATACGCTGCAGTCTTCCTCAAAAGTTATACCCCTAGGAAAAAAAAAGTACATATTAATTCGCTGTTTGATAGGTACAATATGGTTATCGTTCATTTCATACACATATATTGAACAAAAATTTCTTTATAAAAATGCAACATTCAGAAACTGAAGATAACATTCGATTATATTGTTTCAAAAATAATTAAAGAAAACAATGATGTAAAAGCATTACCTTTCTGTACAGTCGTTGTACAACTTTTCGAAACTGAACTCATATAAATGATCCAAAGACATCTTTTTAGCTTTAAAATTATCTGTTCTGTACTTCACCACTGTTGAACTGATACTAAGCTAGTAAGCGTACCAACACACTTAAGTACTCAAATACGTCAGGCGCGGATCCAGGACCCACTTTTGGGTGGGGGGGAAATTCTAGATTCTTCCGCCATTTTGGGACGTCATTTTTTTTTGCCGTTCATTAATATGGGTTTTCACAAAATGCATTGAAGGTGGAATGAATAGAATAAAAAATGTCCCCATTCATTTACTTGTATTTTCACATTATATGAAGTAACAAAGTGTATTAATTACATATCGATATTCATTTTGAAGTATCAAACTACTCAAACTGATTTCGTTCTTTAGTTGAACGTTTCGAAATTCAATCTAAACAATGTGAAAAGAGAATATGATTTTTATTTTCGTTCAATTATATCTGATTTATTTTATCACCTTGGTAAAAATAAATATTTCAAAAAAGGGTTAAACTGTCGTTTCTTATTTGTTGACAGATACATTCCAAGAATTATTCATCTGATAATACATTAGATAGTTAAAATTTTCAGAATGGCCGTCAACCTCATTAGGTAAGTCATTATAAATATGACAAATAAATATTTTAAATGTACCTACACTCATTAAGAGTACCTAAGTCAAACTTTTGTTGGTTATCTGATGATGCCACGTTCATTAAACCATTATTTAACTTTCTAATAGATAACAGAGGTATCCATAAGAATTTGTGAATAAACTAAATTAGGTCCTGATATCAGCAACTAAATTCTTATTGTTCAGGGGTCAGTGATAAATAAATACCACGAAAAAAAAATTATAAAACAAATAAACATTTTAAAAAAACTTCAAGAAAAGCGTCTAACTTTTTCTGCTTATCTGATCACGTTATGGTCATTAAAGCATTATTTAATTATTTACTGATAGATAGTTGAATAATTCTCATACTTTCTTCTTAAAGTTATTCAACTATCTGTTTGTAATTAAAAAATGGATTAATAATTTTTTATGCATGATGTTATCAGATAAGTCACTATTGTTTGATGACTTCTTACAAGTTTTTTAAAATGTTTATTTGTCAAGCTATTATGGCTCATGAAATGGCATTTAATAATAACTTACTAATAGATGGCTGTAATTCGCTGTTTGAAAGGTACAATATGGTTATTTTCATTTCAAACACATATATGTATATCTAAATACATATTAGACATTCGAATAAAATTTTTTCCTTTTCAAATTACTCGATTGATCCTAGATAAATTTTTTCGATGAAAAGCTACAATGAGTTGTATTATTTACTTCTTGTCACAAATTTCATAGTTTTTATATTTCTCCTCAATGAAAAAGGTCACAGACATAGACAAGATAATTGTCTTGAGTCTGAATGAAAAAAACCAACAATAAAACAATCATTTATCTTTTCAGAGGCAATTACGAATTTCTTGTATAAACGACCTCAAACTGTCTTTGGATTATTATTGGATTTCGTGTTTAAACACCAAATCTTGCGTGCTTCAGGTAATTATCAAAAACTGACTGCACATATTTCAACCATCTTCAATCAAATGGACCGATAGTAGGAGAAGCTCACACGCGAATCAGCTCAAAAAAAACAGTAGGAGTGGCCTTTATCTGTGACTTCAAGGCTGTGAAAATTTTTGATTTACTTCTCGGAAAACAATTTTTTCATTTTGTTATATTTTATCCTAATTCTAAATAATACTGTGGATTGGCTTGGTTTCTACTTGTTCGAAATTCATTTTAAATCGAAAATTAAATGACAGTCATTATATTTCATCTTTTTTTTTCGTATTCCTGGTACTGTATGCATAATGGAAACTGTTTTGGAGGAAGCTAACCTTATGGTCATCAATATACATACCGGGTGTAATAGGATCATGGTACACACCCCTTATCTCCCTTAAATTTGAAGGTTATATATTGAAATTTAGGATAATAATAATAATAGGTATTTATTTCCAGAATTGTATGTACATTATAAAATGATAAAAACAAGTCACAAATTCCTTACAAAAAAATAAATCAATGAACTAATATATCTATGATATTTGTACATGACAAAAGACTATAAATTCATTTAAAGAATATGGTTCACATTTAATTAACAGTTCGAATAATTGTCTCTTGAAGAGTTTAATTTCTTTAATTGATCTTATTTTTCTAGGTAAATGATTGAACAGTTTCATACTGATTTAGTAATTATTACGCTCTGTACTCGTTAGTCTGTGAATAGGTAATAGATATTCAATCATTATCCTGGTAGGATTCACATTTTTACAATCCTGAAAATAGGAATTGTTCTCAAACAAAAATAACAAGAGTTTATAGATATATAAACCAGGGGAAATTTAATGAAGGAAACATCACTCTTAAATTAAATTTCCCTGTTGGTTTCTTCTTTATTATCTTCTTCATTTTCCTCTTCACTTTCAACACTTTCTTCATCTTCTTCATATTCTTCATCACTGTCCATCTTGTCGAAACGATGTATATTGACATTCTGCCAATTTGTATCGAAGATAGTGAAGGTACCTTCGAAAATTAACGTTGTCCTACACATCGGACAACATTTGGAAGAACTCGAGCACCACCTGTCGATGCATTCTTTGTGAAAACAATGCCTGCAATCGGTTAGGTACAGTTCTCCAGTCAACCTACTCAGACATACGCTGCAGTCTTCCTCAAAAGTTATACCCCTAGGAAAAAAAAAGTACATATTAATTCGCTGTTTGATAGGTACAATATGGTTATCGTTCATTTCATACACATATATTGAACAAAAATTTCTTTATAAAAATGCAACATTCAGAAACTGAAGATAACATTCGATTATATTGTTTCAAAAATAATTAAAGAAAACAATGATGTAAAAGCATTACCTTTCTGTACAGTCGTTGTACAACTTTTCGAAACTGAACTCATATAAATGATCCAAAGACATCTTTTTAGCTTTAAAATTATCTGTTCTGTACTTCACCACTGTTGAACTGATACTAAGCTAGTAAGCGTACCAACACACTTAAGTACTCAAATACGTCAGGCGCGGATCCAGGACCCACTTTTGGGGGGGGGGAAATTCTAGATTCTTCCGCCATTTTGGGACGTCATTTTTTTTTGCCGTTCATTAATATGGGTTTTCACAAAATGCATTGAAGGTGGAATGAATAGAATAAAAAATGTCCCCATTCATTTACTTGTATTTTCACATTATATGAAGTAACAAAGTGTATTAATTACATATCGATATTTATTTTGAAGTATCAAACTACTCAAACTGATTTCGTTCTTTAGTTGAACGTTTCGAAATTCAATCTAAACAATGTGAAAAGAGAATATGATTTTTATTTTCGTTCAATTATATCTGATTTATTTTATCACTTTGGTAAAAATAAATATTTCAAAAAAGGGTTAAACTGTCGTTTCTTATTTGTTGCCAGATACATTCCAAGAATTATTCATCTGATAATACATTAGATAGTTAAAATTTTCAGAATGGCCGTCAACCTCATTAGGTAAGTCATTATAAATAATACAAATAAATATTTTAAATGTACCTACACTCATTAAGAGTACCTAAGTCAAACTTTTGTTGGTTATCTGATGATGTCACGTTCATTAAACCATTATTTAACTTTCTAATAGATAACAGAGGTATCCATAAGAATTTGTGAATAAACTAAATTAGGTCCTGATATCAGCAACTAAATTCTTATTGTTCAGGGGTCAGTGATAAATAAATACCACGAAAAAAAAATTATAAAACAAATAAACATTTTAAAAAAACTTCAAGAAAAGCGTCTAACTTTTTCTGCTTATCTGATCACGTTATGGTCATTAAAGCATTATTTAATTATTTACTGATAGATAGTTGAATAATTCTCATACTTTCTTCTTAAAGTTATTCAACTATCTGTTTGTAATTAAAAAATGGATTAATAATTTTTTATGCATGATGTTATCAGATAAGTCACTATTGTTTGATGACTTCTTACAAGTTTTTTAAAATGTTTATTTGTCAAGCTATTATGGCTCATGAAATGGCATTTAATAATAACTTACTAATAGATGGCTGTAATTCGCTGTTTGAAAGGTACAATATGGTTATTTTCATTTCAAACACATATATGTATATCTAAATACATATTAGACATTCGAATAAAATTTTTTCCTTTTCAAATTACTCGATTAATCCTAGATAAATTTTTCCGATAAAAAGCTACAATGAGTTGTATTATTTACTTCTTGTCACAAATTTCATAGTTTTTATATTTCTCCTCAATGAAAAAGGTCACAGACATAGACAAGATAATAGTCTTGAGTCTGAATGAAAAAAACCAACAATAAAACAATCATTTATCTTTTCAGAGGCAATTACGAATTTCTTGTATAAACGACCTCAAACTGTCTTTGGATTATTATTGGATTTCGTGTTTAAACACCAAATCTTGCGTGCTTCAGGTAATTATCAAAAACTGACTGCACATATTTCAACCATCTTCAATCAAATAGACCGATAGTAGGAGAAGCTCACACGCGAATCAGCTCAAAAAAAACAGTAGGAGTGGCCTTTATCTGTGACTTCAAGGCTGTGAAAATTTTTGATTTACTTCTCGGAAAACAATTTTTTCATTTTGTTATATTTTATCCTAATTCTAAATAATACTGTGGATTGGCTTGGTTTCTACTTGTTCGAAATTCATTTTAAATCGAAAATTAAATGACAGTCATTATATTTCATCTTTTTTTTTCGTATTCCTGGTACTGTATGCATAATGGAAACTGTTTTGGAGGAAGCTAACCTTATGGTCATCAATATACATACCGGGTGTAATAGGATCATGGTACACACCCCTTATCTCCCTTAAATTTGAAGGTTATAGATTGAAATTTAGGATAATAATAATAATAATAATAGGTATTTATTTCCAGAATTGTATGTTCATTACAAAATGATAAAAACAAGTCACAAATTCCTTACAAAAAAATAAATCAATGAACTAATATATCTATGATATTTGTACATGACAAAAGACTATAAATTCATTTAAAGAATATGGTTCACATTTAATTAACAGTTCGAATAATTGTCTCTTGAAGAGTTTAATTTCTTTAATTGATCTTATTTTTCTAGGTAAATGATTGAACAGTTTCATACTGATTTAGTAATTATTACGCTCTGTACTCGTTAGTCTGTGAATAGGTAATAGATATTCAATCATTATCCTGGTAGGATTCACATTTTTACAATCCTGAAAATAGGAATTGTTCTCAAACAAAAATAACAAGAGTTTATAGATATATAAACCAGGGGAAATTTAATGAAGGAAACATCACTCTTAAATTAAATTTCCCTGTTGGTTTCTTCTTTATTATCTTCTTCATTTTCCTCTTCACTTTCAACACTTTCTTCATCTTCTTCATATTCTTCATCACTGTCCATCTTGTCGAAACGATGTATATTGACATTCTGCCAATTTGTATCGAAGATAGTGAAGGTACCTTCGAAAATTAACGTTGTCCTACACATCGGACAACATTTGGAAGAACTGGAGCACCACCTGTCGATGCATTCTTTGTGAAAACAATGCCTGCAATCGGTTAGGTACAGTTCTCCAGTCAACCTACTCAGACATACGCTGCAGTCTTCCTCAAAAGTTATACCCCTAGGAAAAAAAAAGTACATATTAATTCGCTGTTTGATAGGTACAATATGGTTATCGTTCATTTCATACACATATATTGAACAAAAATTTCTTTATAAAAATGCAACATTCAGAAACTGAAAATAACATTCGATTATATTGTTTCAAAAATAATTAAAGAAAACAATGATGTAAAAGCATTACCTTTCTGTACAGTCGTTGTACAACTTTTCGAAACTGAACTCATATAAATGATCCAAAGACATCTTTTTAGCTTTAAAATTATCTGTTCTGTACTTCACCACTGTTGAACTGATACTAAGCTAGTAAGCGTACCAACACACTTAAGTACTCAAATACGTCAGGCGCGGATCCAGGACCCACTTTTGGGGGGGGGGGGGGAAATTCTAGATTCTTCCGCCATTTTGGGACGTCATTTTTTTTTGCCGTTCATTAATATGGGTTTTCACAAAATGCATTGAAGGTGGAATGAATAGAATAAAAAATGTCCCCATTCATTTACTTGTATTTTCACATTATATGAAGTAACAAAGTGTATTAATTACATATCGATATTTATTTTGAAGTATCAAACTACTCAAACTGATTTCGTTCTCTAGTTGAACGTTTCGAAATTCAATCTAAACAATGTGAAAAGAGAATATGATTTTTATTTTCGTTCAATTATATCTGATTTATTTTATCACCTTGTTAAAAATAAATATTTCAAAAAAGGGTTAAACTGTCCTTTCTTATTTGTTGACAGATACATTCCAAGAATTATTCATCTGATAATACATTAGATAGTTAAAATTTTCAGAATGGCCGTCAACCTCATTAGGTAAGTCATTATAAATATGACAAATAAATATTTTAAATGTACCTACACTCATTAAGAGTACCTAAGTCAAACTTTTGTTGGTTATCTGATGATGCCACGTTCATTAAACCATTATTTAACTTTCTAATAGATAACAGAGGTATCCATAAGAATTTGTGAATAAACTAAATTAGGTCCTGATATCAGCAACTAAATTCTTATTGTTCAGGGGTCAGTGATAAATAAATACCACGAAAAAAAAATTATAAAACAAATAAACATTTTAAAAAAACTTCAAGAAAAGCGTCTAACTTTTTCTGCTTATCTGATCACGTTATGGTCATTAAAGCATTATTTAATTATTTACTGATAGATAGTTGAATAATTCTCATACTTTCTTCTTAAAGTTATTCAACTATCTGTTTGTAATTAAAAAATGGATTAATAATTTTTTATGCATGATGTTATCAGATAAGTCACTATTGTTTGATGACTTCTTACAAGTTTTTTAAAATGTTTATTTGTCAAGCTATTATGGCTCATGAAATGGCATTTAATAATAACTTACTAATAGATGGCTGTAATTCGCTGTTTGAAAGGTACAATATGGTTATTTTCATTTCAAACACATATATGTATATCTAAATACATATTAGACATTCGAATAAAATTTTTTCCTTTTCAAATTACTCGATTGATCCTAGATAAATTTTTTCGATGAAAAGCTACAATGAGTTGTATTATTTACTTCTTGTCACAAATTTCATAATTTTTATATTTCTCCTCAATGAAAAAGGTCACAGACATAGACAAGATAATTGTCTTGAGTCTGAATGAAAAAAACCAACAATAAAACAATCATTTATCTTTTCAGAGGCAATTACGAATTTCTTTTATAAACGACCTCAAACTGTCTTTGGATTATTATTGGATTTCGTGTTTAAACACCAAATCTTGCGTGCTTCAGGTAATTATCAAAAACTGACTGCACATATTTCAACCATCTTCAATCAAATAGACCGATAGTAGGAGAAGCTCACACGCGAATCAGCTCAAAAAAAACAGTAGGAGTGGCCTTTATCTGTGACTTCAAGGCTGTGAAAATTTTTGATTTACTTCTCGGAAAACAATTTTTTCATTTTGTTATATTTTATCCTAATTCTAAATAATACTGTGGATTGGCTTGGTTTCTACTTGTTCGAAATTCATTTTAAATCGAAAATTAAATGACAGTCATTATATTTCATCTTTTTTTTTCGTATTCCTGGTACTGTATGCATAATGGAAACTGTTTTGGAGGAAGCTAACCTTATGGTCATCAATATACATACCGGGTGTAATAGGATCATGGTACACACCCCTTATCTCCCTTAAATTTGAAGGTTATAGATTGAAATTTAGGATAATAATAATAATAATAATAGGTATTTATTTCCAGAATTGTATGTACATTACAAAATGATAAAAACAAGTCACAAATTCCTTACAAAAAAATAAATCAATGAACTAATATATCTATGATATTTGTACATGACAAAAGACTATAAATTCATTTAAAGAATATGGTTCACATTTAATTAACAGTTCGAATAATTGTCTCTTGAAGAGTTTAATTTCTTTAATTGATCTTATTTTTCTAGGTAAATGATTGAACAGTTTCATACTGATTTAGTAATTATTACGCTCTGTACTCGTTAGTCTGTGAATAGGTAATAGATATTCAATCATTATCCTGGTAGGATTCACATTTTTACATTCCTGAAAATAGGAATTGTTCTCAAACAAAAATAACAAGAGTTTATAGATATATAAACCAGGGGAAATTTAATGAAGGAAACATCACTCTTAAATTAAATTTCCCTGTTGGTTTCTTCTTTATTATCTTCTTCATTTTCCTCTTCACTTTCAACACTTTCTTCATCTTCTTCATATTCTTCATCACTGTCCATCTTGTCGAAACGATGTATATTGACATTCTGCCAATTTGTATCGAAGATAGTGAAGGTACCTTCGAAAATTAACGTTGTCCTACACATCGGACAACATTTGGAAGAACTGGAGCACCACCTGTCGATGCATTCTTTGTGAAAACAATGCCTGCAATCGGTTAGGTACAGTTCTCCAGTCAACCTACTCAGACATACGCTGCAGTCTTCCTCAAAAGTTATACCCCTAGGAAAAAAAAGTACATATTAATTCGCTGTTTGATAGGTACAATATGGTTATCGTTCATTTCATACACATATATTGAACAAAAATTTCTTTATAAAAATGCAACATTCAGAAACTGAAGATAACATTCGATTATATTGTTTCAAAAATAATTAAAGAAAACAATGATGTAAAAGCATTACCTTTCTGTACAGTCGTTGTACAACTTTTCGAAACTGAACTCATATAAATGATCCAAAGACATCTTTTTAGCTTTAAAATTATCTGTTCTGTACTTCACCACTGTTGAACTGATACTAAGCTAGTAAGCGTACCAACACACTTAAGTACTCAAATACGTCAGGCGCGGATCCAGGACCCACTTTTGGGGGGGGGGGGAATTCTAGATTCTTCCGCCATTTTGGGACGTCATTTTTTTTTGCCGTTCATTAATATGGGTTTTCACAAAATGCATTGAAGGTGGAATGAATAGAATAAAAAATGTCCCCATTCATTTACTTGTATTTTCACATTATATGAAGTAACAAGGTGTATTAATTACATATCGATATTTATTTTGAAGTATCAAACTACTCAAACTGATTTCGTTCTTTAGTTGAACGTTTCGAAATTCAATCTAAACAATGTGAAAAGAGAATATGATTTTTATTTTCGTTCAATTATATCTGATTTATTTTATCACCTTGGTAAAAATAAATATTTCAAAAAAGGGTTAAACTGTCGTTTCTTATTTGTTGACAGATACATTCCAAGAATTATTCATCTGATAATACATTAGATAGTTAAAATTTTCAGAATGGCCGTCAACCTCATTAGGTAAGTCATTATAAATATGACAAATAAATATTTTAAATGTACCTACACTCATTAAGAGTACCTAAGTCAAACTTTTGTTGGTTATCTGATGATGCCACGTTCATTAAACCATTATTTAACTTTCTAATAGATAACAGAGGTATCCATAAGAATTTGTGAATAAACTAAATTAGGTCCTGATATCAGCAACTAAATTCTTATTGTTCAGGGGTCAGTGATAAATAAATACCACGAAAAAAAAATTATAAAACAAATAAACATTTTAAAAAAACTTCAAGAAAAGCGTCTAACTTTTTCTGCTTATCTGATCACGTTATGGTCATTAAAGCATTATTTAATTATTTACTGATAGATAGTTGAATAATTCTCATACTTTCTTCTTAAAGTTATTCAACTATCTGTTTGTAATTAAAAAATGGATTAATAATTTTTTATGCATGATGTTATCAGATAAGTCACTATTGTTTGATGACTTCTTACAAGTTTTTTGAAATGTTTATTTGTCAAGCTATTATGGCTCATGAAATGGCATTTAATAATAACTTACTAATAGATGGCTGTAATTCGCTGTTTGAAAGGTACAATATGGTTATTTTCATTTCAAACACATATATGTATATCTAAATACATATTAGATATTCGAATAAAATTTTTTCCTTTTCAAATTACTCGATTGATCCTAGATAAATTTTTCCGATGAAAAGCTACAATGAGTTGTATTATTTACTTCTTGTCACAAATTTCATAGTTTTTATATTTCTCCTCAATGAAAAAGGTCACAGACATAGACAAGATAATTGTCTTGTGTCTGAATGAAAAAAACCAACAATAAAACAATCATTTATCTTTTCAGAGGCAATTACGAATTTCTTGTATAAACGACCTCAAACTGTCTTTGGATTATTATTGGATTTCGTGTTTAAACACCAAATCTTGCGTGCTTCAGGTAATTATCAAAAACTGACTGCACATATTTCAACCATCTTCAATCAAATAGACCGATAGTAGGAGAAGCTCACACGCGAATCAGCTCAAAAAAAAACAGTAGGAGTGGCCTTTATCTGTGACTTCAAGGCTGTGAAAATTTTTGATTTACTTCTCGGAAAACAATTTTTTCATTTTGTTATATTTTATCCTAATTCTAAATAATACTGTGGATTGGCTTGGTTTCTACTTGTTCGAAATTCATTTTAAATCGAAAATTAAATGACAGTCATTATATTTCATCTTTTTTTTTCGTATTCCTGGTACTGTATGCATAATGGAAATTGTTTTGGAGGAAGCTAACCTTATGGTCATCAATATACATACCGGGTGTAATAGGATCATGGTACACACCCCTTATCTCCCTTAAATTTGAAGGTTATAGATTGAAATTTAGGATAATAATAATAATAATAATAGGTATTTATTTCCAGAATTGTATGTACATTACAAAATGATAAAAACAAGTCACAAATTCCTTACAAAAAAATAAATCAATGAACTAATATATCTATGATATTTGTACATGACAAAAGACTATAAATTCATTTAAAGAATATGGTTCACATTTAATTAACAGTTCGAATAATTGTCTCTTGAAGAGTTTAATTTCTTTAATTGATCTTATTTTTCTAGGTAAATGATTGAACAGTTTCATACTGATTTAGTAATTATTACGCTCTGTACTCGTTAGTCTGTGAATAGGTAATAGATATTCAATCATTATCCTGGTAGGATTCACATTTTTACAATCCTGAAAATAGGAATTGTTCTCAAACAAAAATAACAAGAGTTTATAGATATATAAACCAGGGGAAATTTAATGAAGGAAACATCACTCTTAAATTAAATTTCCCTGTTGGTTTCTTCTTTATTATCTTCTTCATTTTCCTCTTCACTTTCAACACTTTCTTCATCTTCTTCATATTCTTCATCACTGTCCATCTTGTCGAAACGATGTATATTGACATTCTGCCAATTTGTATCGAAGATAGTGAAGGTACCTTCGAAAATTAACGTTGTCCTACACATCGGACAACATTTGGAAGAACTGGAGCACCACCTGTCGATGCATTCTTTGTGAAAACAATGCCTGCAATCGGTTAGGTACAGTTCTCCAGTCAACCTACTCAGACATACGCTGCAGTCTTCCTCAAAAGTTATACCCCTAGGAAAAAAAAAGTACATATTAATTCGCTGTTTGATAGGTACAATATGGTTATCGTTCATTTCATACACATATATTGAACAAAAATTTCTTTATAAAAATGCAACATTCAGAAACTGAAGATAACATTCGATTATATTGTTTCAAAAATAATTAAAGAAAACAATGATGTAAAAGCATTACCTTTCTGTACAGTCGTTGTACAACTTTTCGAAACTGAACTCATATAAATGATCCAAAGACATCTTTTTAGCTTTAAAATTATCTGTTCTGTACTTCACCACTGTTGAACTGATACTAAGCTAGTAAGCGTACCAACACACTTAAGTACTCAAATACGTCAGGCGCGGATCCAGGACCCACTTTTGGGGGGGGGGGAAATTCTAGATTCTTCCGCCATTTTGGGACGTCATTTTTTTTTGCCGTTCATTAATATGGGTTTTCACAAAATGCATTGAAGGTGGAATAAATAGAATAAAAAATGTCCCCATTCATTTACTTGTATTTTCACATTATATGAAGTAACAAAGTGTATTAATTACATATCGATATTTATTTTGAAGTATCAAACTACTCAAACTGATTTCGTTCTTTAGTTGAACGTTTCGAAATTCAATCTAAACAATGTGAAAAGAGAATATGATTTTTATTTTCGTTCAATTATATCTGATTTATTTTATCACCTTGGTAAAAATAAATATTTCAAAAAAGGGTTAAACTGTCGTTTCTTATTTGTTGACAGATACATTCCAAGAATTATTCATCTGATAATACATTAGATAGTTAAAATTTTCAGAATGGCCGTCAACCTCATTAGGTAAGTCATTATAAATATGACAAATAAATATTTTAAATGTACCTACACTCATTAAGAGTACCTAAGTCAAACTTTTGTTGGTTATCTGATGATGCCACGTTCATTAAACCATTATTTAACTTTCTAATAGATAACAGAGGTATCCATAAGAATTTGTGAATAAACTAAATTAGGTCCTGATATCAGCAACTAAATTCTTATTGTTCAGGGGTCAGTGATAAATAAATACCACGAAAAAAAAATTATAAAACAAATAAACATTTTAAAAAAACTTCAAGAAAAGCGTCTAACTTTTTCTGCTTATCTGATCACGTTATGGTCATTAAAGCATTATTTAATTATTTACTGATAGATAGTTGAATAATTCTCATACTTTCTTCTTAAAGTTATTCAACTATCTGTTTGTAATTAAAAAATGGATTAATAATTTTTTATGCATGATGTTATCAGATAAGTCACTATTGTTTGATGACTTCTTACAAGTTTTTTAAAATGTTTATTTGTCAAGCTATTATGGCTCATGAAATGGCATTTAATAATAACTCACTAATAGATGGCTGTAATTCGCTGTTTGAAAGGTACAATATGGTTATTTTCATTTCAAACACATATATGTATATCTAAATACATATTAGACATTCGAATAAAATTTTTTCCTTTTCAAATTACTCGATTGATCCTAGATAAATTTTTCCGATGAAAAGCTACAATGAGTTGTATTATTTACTTCTTGTCACAAATTTCATAGTTTTTATATTTCTCCTCAATGAAAAAGGTCACAGACATAGACAAGATAATAGTCTTGAGTCTGAATGAAAAAAACCAACAATAAAACAATCATTTATCTTTTCAGAGGCAATTACGAATTTCTTGTATAAACGACCTCAAACTGTCTTTGGATTATTATTGGATTTCGTGTTTAAACACCAAATCTTGCGTGCTTCAGGTAATTATCAAAAACTGACTGCACATATTTCAACCATCTTCAATCAAATAGACCGATAGTAGGAGAAGCTCACACGCGAATCAGCTCAAAAAAAACAGTAGGAGTGGCCTTTATCTGTGACTTCAAGGCTGTGAAAATTTTTGATTTACTTCTCGGAAAACAATTTTTTCATTTTGTTATATTTTATCCTAATTCTAAATAATAATGTGGATTGGCTTGGTTTCTACTTGTTCGAAATTCATTTTAAATCGAAAATTAAATGACAGTCATTATATTTCATCTTTTTTTTTCGTATTCCTGGTACTGTATGCATAATGGAAACTGTTTTGGAGGAAGCTAACCTTATGGTCATCAATATACATACCGGGTGTAATAGGATCATGGTACACACCCCTTATCTCCCTTAAATTTGAAGGTTATAGATTGAAATTTAGGATAATAATAATAATAATAATAGGTATTTATTTCCAGAATTGTATGTACATTACAAAATGATAAAAACAAGTCACAAATTCCTTACAAAAAAATAAATCAATGAACTAATATATCTATGATATTTGTACATGACAAAAGACTATAAATTCATTTAAAGAATATGGTTCACATTTAATTAACAGTTCGAATAATTGTCTCTTGAAGAGTTTAATTTCTTTAATTGATCTTATTTTTCTAGGTAAATGATTGAACAGTTTCATACTGATTTAGTAATTATTACGCTCTGTACTCGTTAGTCTGTGAATAGGTAATAGATATTCAATCATTATCCTGGTAGGATTCATATTTTTACAATCCTGAAAATAGGAATTGTTCTCAAACAAAAATAACAAGAGTTTATAGATATATAAACCAGGGGAAATTTAATGAAGGAAACATCACTCTTAAATTAAATTTCCCTGTTGGTTTCTTCTTTATTATCTTCTTCATTTTCCTCTTCACTTTCAACACTTTCTTCATCTTCTTCATATTCTTCATCACTGTCCATCTTGTCGAAACGATGTATATTGACATTCTGCCAATTTGTATCGAAGATAGTGAAGGTACCTCCGAAAATTAACGTTGTCCTACACATCGGACAACATTTGGAAGAACTGGAGCACCACCTGTCGATGCATTCTTTGTGAAAACAATGCCTGCAATCGGTTAGGTACAGTTCTCCAGTCAACCTACTCAGACATACGCTGCAGTCTTCCTCAAAAGTTATACCCCTAGGAAAAAAAAAGTACATATTAATTCGCTGTTTGATAGGTACAATATGGTTATCGTTCATTTCATACACATATATTGAACAAAAATTTCTTTATAAAAATGCAACATTCAGAAACTGAAGATAACATTCGATTATATTGTTTCAAAAATAATTAAAGAAAACAATGATGTAAAAGCATTACCTTTCTGTACAGTCGTTGTACAACTTTTCGAAACTGAACTCATATAAATGATCCAAAGACATCTTTTTAGCTTTAAAATTATCTGTTCTGTACTTCACCACTGTTGAACTGATACTAAGCTAGTAAGCGTACCAACACACTTAAGTACTCAAATACGTCAGGCGCGGATCCAGGACCCACTTTTGGGGGGGGGGGGAAATTCTAGATTCTTCCGCCATTTTGGGACGTCATTTTTTTTTGCCGTTCATTAATATGGGTTTTCACAAAATGCATTGAAGGTGGAATGAATAGAATAAAAAATGTCCCCATTCATTTACTTGTATTTTCACATTATATGAAGTAACAAAGTGTATTAATTACATATCGATATTTATTTTGAAGTATCAAACTACTCAAACTGATTTCGTTCTTTAGTTGAACGTTTCGAAATTCAATCTAAACAATGTGAAAAGAGATTATGATTTTTATTTTCGTTCAATTATATCTGATTTATTTTATCACCTTGGTAAAAATAAATATTTCAAAAAAGGGTTAAACTGTCGTTTCTTATTTGTTGACAGATACATTCCAAGAATTATTCATCTGATAATACATTAGATAGTTAAAATTTTCAGAATGGCCGTCAACCTCATTAGGTAAGTCATTATAAATATGACAAATAAATATTTTAAATGTACCTACACTCATTAAGAGTACCTAAGTCAAACTTTTGTTGGTTATCTGATGATGCCACGTTCATTAAACCATTATTTAACTTTCTAATAGATAACAGAGGTATCCATAAGAATTTGTGAATAAACTAAATTAGGTCCTGATATCAGCAACTAAATTCTTATTGTTCAGGGGTCAGTGATAAATAAATACCACGAAAAAAAAATTATAAAACAAATAAACATTTTAAAAAAACTTCAAGAAAAGCGTCCAACTTTTTCTGCTTATCTGATCACGTTATGGTCATTAAAGCATTATTTATTTATTTACTGATAGATAGTTGAATAATTCTCATATTTTCTTCTTAAAGTTATTCAACTATCTGTTTGTAATTAAAAAATGGATTAATAATTTTTTATGCATGATGTTATCAGATAAGTCACTATTGTTTGATGACTTCTTACAAGTTTTTTAAAATGTTTATTTGTCAAGCTATTATGGCTCATGAAATGGCATTTAATAATAACTTACTAATAGATGGCTGTAATTCGCTGTTTGAAAGGTACAATATGGTTATTTTCATTTCAAACACATATATGTATATCTAAATACATATTAGACATTCGAATAAAATTTTTTCCTTTTCAAATTACTCGATTAATCCTAGATAAATTTTTCCGATGAAAAGCTACAATGAGTTGTATTATTTACTTCTTGTCACAAATTTCATAGTTTTTATATTTCTCCTCAATGAAAAAGGTCACAGACATAGACAAGATAATAGTCTTGAGTCTGAATGAAAAAAACCAACAATAAAACAATCATTTATCTTTTCAGAGGCAATTACGAATTTCTTGTATAAACGACCTCAAACTGTCTTTGGATTATTATTGGATTTCGTGTTTAAACACCAAATCTTGCGTGCTTCAGGTAATTATCAAAAACTGACTGCACATATTTCAACCATCTTCAATCAAATAGACCGATAGTAGGAGAAGCTCACACGCGAATCAGCTCAAAAAAAACAGTAGGAGTGGCCTTTATCTGTGACTTCAAGGCTGTGAAAATTTTTGATTTACTTCTCGGAAAACAATTTTTTCATTTTGTTATATTTTATCCTAATTCTAAATAATACTGTGGATTGGCTTGGTTTCTACTTGTTCGAAATTCATTTTAAATCGAAAATTAAATGACAGTCATTATATTTCATCTTTTTTTTTCGTATTCCTGGTACTGTATGCATAATGGAAACTGTTTTGGAGGAAGCTAACCTTATGGTCATCAATATACATACCGGGTGTAATAGGATCATGGTACACACCCCTTATCTCCCTTAAATTTGAAGGTTATAGATTGAAATTTAGGATAATAATAATAATAATAATAATAGGTATTTATTTCCAGAATTGTATGTACATTACAAAATGATAAAAACAAGTCACAAATTCCTTACAAAAAAATAAATCAATGAACTAATATATCTATGATATTTGTACATGACAAAAGACTATAAATTCATTTAAAGAATATGGTTCACATTTAATTAACAGTTCGAATAATTGTCTCTTGAAGAGTTTAATTTCTTTAATTGATCTTATTTTTCTAGGTAAATGATTGAACAGTTTCATACTGATTTAGTAATTATTACGCTCTGTACTCGTTAGTCTGTGAATAGGTAATAGATATTCAATCATTATCCTGGTAGGATTCATATTTTTACAATCCTGAAAATAGGAATTGTTCTCAAACAAAAATAACAAGAGTTTATAGATATATAAACCAGGGGAAATTTAATGAAGGAAACATCACTCTTAAATTAAATTTCCCTGTTGGTTTCTTCTTTATTATCTTCTTCATTTTCCTCTTCACTTTCAACACTTTCTTCATCTTCTTCATATTCTTCATCACTGTCCATCTTGTCGAAACGATGTATATTGACATTCTGCCAATTTGTATCGAAGATAGTGAAGGTACCTTCGAAAATTAACGTTGTCCTACACATCGGACAACATTTGGAAGAACTGGAGCACCACCTGTCGATGCATTCTTTGTGAAAACAATGCCTGCAATCGGTTAGGTACAGTTCTCCAGTCAACCTACTCAGACATACGCTGCAGTCTTCCTCAAAAGTTATACCCCTAGGAAAAAAAAAGTACATATTAATTCGCTGTTTGATAGGTACAATATGGTTATCGTTCATTTCATACACATATATTGAACAAAAATTTCTTTATAAAAATGCAACATTCAGAAACTGAAGATAACATTCGATTATATTGTTTCAAAAATAATTAAAGAAAACAATGATGTAAAAGCATTACCTTTCTGTACAGTCGTTGTACAACTTTTCGAAACTGAACTCATATAAATGATCCAAAGACATCTTTTTAGCTTTAAAATTATCTGTTCTGTACTTCACCACTGTTGAACTGATACTAAGCTAGTAAGCGTACCAACACACTTAAGTACTCAAATACGTCAGGCGCGGATCCAGGACCCACTTTTGGGGGGGGGGGAAAATTCTAGATTCTTCCGCCATTTTGGGACGTCATTTTTTTTTGCCGTTCATTAATATGGGTTTTCACAAAATGCATTGAAGGTGGAATGAATAGAATAAAAAATGTCCCCATTCATTTACTTGTATTTTCACATTATATGAAGTAACAAAGTGTATTAATTACATATCGATATTTATTTTGAAGTATCAAACTACTCAAACTGATTTCGTTCTTTAGTTGAACGTTTCGAAATTCAATCTAAACAATGTGAAAAGAGAATATGATTTTTATTTTCGTTCAATTATATCTGATTTATTTTATCACCTTGGTAAAAATAAATATTTCAAAAAAGGGTTAAACTGTCGTTTCTTATTTGTTGACAGATACATTCCAAGAATTATTCATCTGATAATAAATTAGATAGTTAAAATTTTCAGAATGGCCGTCAACCTCATTAGGTAAGTCATTATAAATATGACAAATAAATATTTTAAATGTACCTACACTCATTAAGAGTACCTAAGTCAAACTTTTGTTGGTTATCTGATGATGCCACGTTCATTAAACCATTATTTAACTTTCTAATAGATAACAGAGGTATCCATAAGAATTTGTGAATAAACTAAATTAGGTCCTGATATCAGCAACTAAATTCTTATTGTTCAGGGGTCAGTGATAAATAAATACCACGAAAAAAAAATTATAAAACAAATAAACATTTTAAAAAAACTTCAAGAAAAGCGTCTAACTTTTTCTGCTTATCTGATCACGTTATGGTCATTAAAGCATTATTTAATTATTTACTGATAGATAGTTGAATAATTCTCATACTTTCTTCTTAAAGTTATTCAACTATCTGTTTGTAATTAAAAAATGGATTAATAATTTTTTATGCATGATGTTATCAGATAAGTCACTATTGTTTGATGACTTCTTACAAGTTTTTTAAAATGTTTATTTGTCAAGCTATTATGGCTCATGAAATGGCATTTAATAATAACTTACTAATAGATGGCTGTAATTCGCTGTTTGAAAGGTACAATATGGTTATTTTCATTTCAAACACATATATGTATATCTAAATACATATTAGACATTCGAATAAAATTTTTTCCTTTTCAAATTACTCGATTAATCCTAGATAAATTTTTCCGATGAAAAGCTACAATGAGTTGTATTATTTACTTCTTGTCACAAATTTCATAGTTTTTATATTTCTCCTCAATGAAAAAGGTCACAGACATAGACAAGATAATAGTCTTGAGTCTGAATGAAAAAAACCAACAATAAAACAATCATTTATCTTTTCAGAGGCAATTACGAATTTCTTGTATAAACGACCTCAAACTGTCTTTGGATTATTATTGGATTTCGTGTTTAAACACCAAATCTTGCGTGCTTCAGGTAATTATCAAAAACTGACTGCACATATTTCAACCATCTTCAATCAAATAGACCGATAGTAGGAGAAGCTCACACGCGAATCAGCTCAAAAAAAACAGTAGGAGTGGCCTTTATCTGTGACTTCAAGGCTGTGAAAATTTTTGATTTACTTCTCGGAAAACAATTTTTTCATTTTGTTATATTTTATCCTAATTCTAAATAATACTGTGGATTGGCTTGGTTTCTACTTGTTCAAAATTCATTTTAAATCGAAAATTAAATGACAGTCATTATATTTCATCTTTTTTTTTCGTATTCCTGGTACTGTATGCATAATGGAAACTGTTTTGGAGGAAGCTAACCTTATGGTCATCAATATACATACCGGGTGTAATAGGATCATGGTACACACCCCTTATCTCCCTTAAATTTGAAGGTTATAGATTGAAATTTAGGATAATAATAATAATAATAATAATAGGTATTTATTTCCAGAATTGTATGTACATTACAAAATGATAAAAACAAGTCACAAATTCCTTACAAAAAAATAAATCAATGAACTAATATATCTATGATATTTGTACATGACAAAAGACTATAAATTCATTTAAAGAATATGGTTCACATTTAATTAACAGTTCGAATAATTGTCTCTTGAAGAGTTTAATTTCTTTAATTGATCTTATTTTTCTAGGTAAATGATTGAACAGTTTCATACTGATTTAGTAATTATGACGCTCTGTACTCGTTAGTCTGTGAATAGGTAATAGATATTCAATCATTATCCTGGTAGGATTCACATTTTTACAATCCTGAAAATAGGAATTGTTCTCAAACAAAAATAACAAGAGTTTATAGATATATAAACCAGGGGAAATTTAATGAAGGAAACATCACTCTTAAATTAAATTTCCCTGTTGGTTTCTTCTTTATTATCTTCTTCATTTTCCTCTTCACTTTCAACACTTTCTTCATCTTCTTCATATTCTTCATCACTGTCCATCTTGTCGAAACGATGTATATTGACATTCTGCCAATTTGTATCGAAGATAGTGAAGGTACCTTCGAAAATTAACGTTGTCCTACACATCGGACAACATTTGGAAGAACTGGAGCACCACCTGTCGATGCATTCTTTGTGAAAACAATGCCTGCAATCGGTTAGGTACAGTTCTCCAGTCAACCTACTCAGACATACGCTGCAGTCTTCCTCAAAAGTTATACCCCTAGGAAAAAAAAAGTACATATTAATTCGCTGTTTGATAGGTACAATATGGTTATCGTTCATTTCATACACATATATTGAACAAAAATTTCTTTATAAAAATGCAACATTCAGAAACTGAAGATAACATTCGATTATATTGTTTCAAAAATAATTAAAGAAAACAATGATGTAAAAGCATTACCTTTCTGTACAGTCGTTGTACAACTTTTCGAAACTGAACTCATATAAATGATCCAAAGACATCTTTTTAGCTTTAAAATTATCTGTTCTGTACTTCACCACTGTTGAACTGATACTAAGCTAGTAAGCGTACCAACACACTTAAGTACTCAAATACGTCAGGCGCGGATCCAGGACCCACTTTTGGGGGGGGGGGAAAATTCTAGATTCTTCCGCCATTTTGGGACGTCATTTTTTTTTGCCGTTCATTAATATGGGTTTTCACAAAATGCATTGAAGGTGGAATAAATAGAATAAAAAATGTCCCCATTCATTTACTTGTATTTTCACATTATATGAAGTAACAAAGTGTATTAATTACATATCGATATTTATTTTGAAGTATCAAACTACTCAAACTGATTTCGTTCTTTAGTTGAACGTTTCGAAATTCAATCTAAACAATGTGAAAAGAGAATATGATTTTTATTTTCGTTCAATTATATCTGATTTATTTTATCACCTTGGTAAAAATAAATATTTCAAAAAAGGGTTAAACTGTCGTTTCTTATTTGTTGCCAGATACATTACAAGAATTATTCATCTGATAATACATTAGATAGTTAAAATTTTCAGAATGGCCGTCAACCTCATTAGGTAAGTCATTATAAATATGACAAATAAATATTTTAAATGTACCTACACTCATTAAGAGTACCTAAGTCAAACTTTTGTTGGTTATCTGATGATGCCACGTTCATTAAACCATTATTTAACTTTCTAATAGATAACAGAGGTATCCATAAGAATTTGTGAATAAACTAAATTAGGTCCTGATATCAGCAACTAAATTCTTATTGTTCAGGGGTCAGTGATAAATAAATACCACGAAAAAAAAATTATAAAACAAATAAACATTTTAAAAAAACTTCAAGAAAAGCGTCTAACTTTTTCTGCTTATCTGATCACGTTGTGGTCATTAAAGCATTATTTAATTATTTACTGATAGATAGTTGAATAATTCTCATACTTTCTTCTTAAAGTTATTCAACTATCTGTTTGTAATTAAAAAATGGATTAATAATTTTTTATGCATGATGTTATCAGATAAGTCACTATTGTTTGATGACTTCTTACAAGTTTTTTAAAATGTTTATTTGTCAAGCTATTATGGCTCATGAAATGGCATTCAATAATAACTTACTAATAGATGGCTGTAATTCGCTGTTTGAAAGGTACAATATGGTTATTTTCATTTCAAACACATATATGTATATCTAAATACATATTAGACATTCGAATAAAATTTTTTCCTTTTCAAATTACTCGATTGATCCTAGATAAATTTTTTCGATGAAAAGCTACAATGAGTTGTATTATTTACTTCTTGTCACAAATTTCATAGTTTTTATATTTCTCTTCAATGAAAAAGGTCACAGACATAGACAAGATAATTGTCTTGTGTCTGAATGAAAAAAACCAACAATAAAACAATCATTTATCTTTTCAGAGGCAATTACGAATTTCTTGTATAAACGACCTCAAACTGTCTTTGGATTATTATTGGATTTCGTGTTTAAACACCAAATCTTGCGTGCTTCAGGTAATTATCAAAAACTGACTGCACATATTTCAACCATCTTCAATCAAATAGACCGATAGTACGAGAAGCTCACACGCGAATCAGCTCAAAAAAAAACAGTAGGAGTGGCCTTTATCTGTGACTTCAAGGCTGTGAAAATTTTTGATTTACTTCTCGGAAAACAATTTTTTCATTTTGTTATATTTTATCCTAATTCTAAATAATACTGTGGATTGGCTTGGTTTCTACTTGTTCGAAATTCATTTTAAATCGAAAATTAAATGACAGTCATTATATTTCATCTTTTTTTTTCCGTATTCCTGGTACTGTATGCATAATGGAAACTGTTTTGGAGGAAGCTAACCTTATGGTCATCAATATACATACCGGGTGTAATAGGATCATGGTACGCACCCCTTATCTCCCTTAAATTTGAAGGTTATAGATTGAAATTTAGGATAATAATAATAATAATAATAGGTATTTATTTCCAGAATTGTATGTACATTACAAAATGATAAAAACAAGTCACAAATTCCTTACAAAAAAATAAATCAATGAACTAATATATCTATGATATTTGTACATGACAAAAGACTATAAATTCATTTAAAGAATATGGTTCACATTTAATTAACAGTTCGAATAATTGTCTCTTGAAGAGTTTAATTTCTTTAATTGATCTTATTTTTCTAGGTAAATGATTGAACAGTTTCATACTGATTTAGTAATTATTACGCTCTGTACTCGTTAGTCTGTGAATAGGTAATAGATATTCAATCATTATCCTGGTAGGATTCACATTTTTACAATCCTGAAAATAGGAATTGTTCTCAAACAAAAATAACAAGAGTTTATAGATATATAAACCAGGGGAAATTTAATGAAGGAAACATCACTCTTAAATTAAATTTCCCTGTTGGTTTCTTCTTTATTATCTTCTTCATTTTCCTCTTCACTTTCAACACTTTCTTCATCTTCTTCATATTCTTCATCACTGTCCATCTTGTCGAAACGATGTATATTGACATTCTGCCAATTTGTATCGAAGATAGTGAAGGTACCTTCGAAAATTAACGTTGTCCTACACATCGGACAACATTTGGAAGAACTGGAGCACCACCTGTCGATGCATTCTTTGTGAAAACAATGCCTGCAATCGGTTAGGTACAGTTCTCCAGTCAACCTACTCAGACATACGCTGCAGTCTTCCTCAAAAGTTATACCCCTAGGAAAAAAAAAGTACATATTAATTCGCTGTTTGATAGGTACAATATGGTTATCGTTCATTTCATACACATATATTGAAGAAAAATTTCTTTATAAAAATGCAACATTCAGAAACTTAAGATAACATTCGATTATATTGTTTCAAAAATAATTAAAGAAAACAATGATGTAAAAGCATTACCTTTCTGTACAGTCGTTGTACAACTTTTCGAAACTGAACTCATATAAATGATCCAAAGACATCTTTTTAGCTTTAAAATTATCTGTTCTGTACTTCACCACTGTTGAACTGATACTAAGCTAGTAAGCGTACCAACACACTTAAGTACTCAAATACGTCAGGCGCGGATCCAGGACCCACTTTTGGGGGGGGGGAAAATTCTAGATTCTTCCGCCATTTTGGGACGTCATTTTTTTTTGCCGTTCATTAATATGGGTTTTCACAAAATGCATTGAAGGTGGAATGAATAGAATAAAAAATGTCCCCATTCATTTACTTGTATTTTCACATTATATGAAGTAACAAGGTGTATTAATTACATATCGATATTTATTTTGAAGTATCAAACTACTCAAACTGATTTCGTTCTTTAGTTGAACGTTTCGAAATTCAATCTAAACAATGTGAAAAGAGAATATGATTTTTATTTTCGTTCAATTATATCTGATTTATTTTATCACCTTGGTAAAAATAAATATTTCAAAAAAGGGTTAAACTGTCGTTTCTTATTTGTTGACAGATACATTCCAAGAATTATTCATCTGATAATACATTAGATAGTTAAAATTTTCAGAATGGTCGTCAACCTCATTAGGTAAGTCATTATAAATATGACAAATAAATATTTTAAATGTACCTACACTCATTAAGAGTACCTAAGTCAAACTTTTGTTGGTTATCTGATGATGCCACGTTCATTAAACCATTATTTAACTTTCTAATAGATAACAGAGGTATCCATAAGAATTTGTGAATAAACTAAATTAGGTCCTGATATCAGCAACTAAATTCTTATTGTTCAGGGGTCAGTGATAAATTAATACCACGAAAAAAAAATTATAAAACAAATAAACATTTTAAAAAAACTTCAAGAAAAGCGTCTAACTTTTTCTGCTTATCTGATCACGTTATGGTCATTAAAGCATTATTTAATTATTTACTGATAGATAGTTGAATAATTCTCATACTTTCTTCTTAAAGTTATTCAACTATCTGTTTGTAATTAAAAAATGGATTAATAATTTTTTATGCATGATGTTATCAGATAAGTCACTATTGTTTGATGACTTCTTACAAGTTTTTTAAAATGTTTATTTGTCAAGCTATTATGGCTCATGAAATGGCATTTAATAATAACTTACTAATAGATGGCTGTAATTCGCTGTTTGAAAGGTACAATATGGTTATTTTCATTTCAAACACATATATGTATATCTAAATACATATTAGACATTCGAATAAAATTTTTTCCTTTTCAAATTACTCGATTGATCCTAGATAAATTTTTCCGATGAAAAGCTACAATGAGTTGTATTATTTACTTCTTGTCACAAATTTCATAGTTTTTATATTTCTCCTCAATGAAAAAGGTCACAGACATAGACAAGATAATTGTCTTGAGTCTGAATGAAAAAAACCAACAATAAAACAATCATTTATCTTTTCAGAGGCAATTACGAATTTCTTGTATAAACGACCTCAAACTGTCTTTGGATTATTATTGGATTTCGTGTTTAAACACCAAATCTTGCGTGCTTCAGGTAATTATCAAAAACTGACTGCACATATTTCAACCATCTTCAATCAAATAGACCCATAGTAGGAGAAGCTCACACGCGAATCAGCTCAAAAAAAACAGTAGGAGTGGCCTTTATCTGTGACTTCAAGGCTGTGAAAATTTTTGATTTACTTCTCGGAAAACAATTTTTTCATTTTGTTATATTTTATCCTAATTCTAAATAATACTGTGGATTGGCTTGGTTTCTTCTTGTTCGAAATTCATTTTAAATCGAAAATTAAATGACAGTCATTATATTTCATCTTTTTTTTTCGTATTCCTGGTACTGTATGCATAATGGAAACTGTTTTGGAGGAAGCTAACCTTATGGTCATCAATATACATACCGGGTGTAATAGGATCATGGTACACACCCCTTATCTCCCTTAAATTTGAAGGTTATAGATTGTAATTTAGGATAATAATAATAATAATAATAGGTATTTATTTCCAGAATTGTATGTACATTACAAAATGATAAAAACAAGTCACAAATTCCTTACAAAAAAATAAATCAATGAACTAATATATCTATGATATTTGTACATGACAAAAGACTATAAATTCATTTAAAGAATATGGTTCACATTTAATTAACAGTTCGAATAATTGTCTCTTGAAGAGTTTAATTTCTTTAATTGATCTTATTTTTCTAGGTAAATGATTGAACAGTTTCATACTGATTTAGTAATTATTACGCTCTGTACTCGTTAGTCTGTGAATAGGTAATAGATATTCAATCATTCTCCTGGTAGGATCCACATTTTTACAATCCTGAAAATAGGAATTGTTCTCAAACAAAAATAACAAGAGTTTATAGATATATAAACCAGGGGAAATTTAATGAAGGAAACATCACTCTTAAATTAAATTTCCCTGTTGGTTTCTTCTTCATTTTCTTCTTCACTTTCAACACTTTCTTCATCTTCTTCATATTCTTCATCACTGTCCATCTTGTCGAAACGATGTATATTGACATTCTGCCAATTTGTATCGAAGATAGTGAAGGTACCTTCGAAAATTAACGTTGTCCTACACATCGGACAACATTTGGAAGAACTGGAGCACCACCTGTCGATGCATTCTTTGTGAAAACAATGCCTGCAATCGGTTAGGTACAGTTCTCCAGTCAACCTACTCAGACATACGCTGCAGTCTTCCTCAAAAGTTATACCCCTAGGAAAAAAAAAGTACATATTAATTCGCTGTTTGATAGGTACAATATGGTTATCGTTCATTTCATACACATATATTGAACAAAAATTTCTTTATAAAAATGCAACATTCAGAAACTGAAGATAACATTCGATTATATTGTTTCAAAAATAATTAAAGAAAAAAATGATGTAAAAGCATTACCTTTCTGTACAGTCGTTGTACAACTTTTCGAAACTGAACTCATATAAATGATCCAAAGACATCTTTTTAGCTTTAAAATTATCTGTTCTGTACTTCACCACTGTTAAACTGATACTAAGCTAGTAAGCGTACCAACACACTTAAGTACTCAAATACGTCATGCGCGGATCCAGGACCCACTTTTGGGGGGGGGAAAATTCTAGATTCTTCCGCCATTTTGGGACGTCATTTTTTTTTGCCGTTCATTAATATGGGTTTTCACAAAATGCATTGAAGTTGGAATGAATAGAATAAAAAATGTCCCCATTCATTTACTTGTATTTTCACATTATAAGAAGTAACAAAGTGTATTAATTTTTTGATATTTTCCATTTCACTTGTGTTCAGTAGGTTATGTCATTTAATCATGGAAAGATACAAGCTTTCACTTCAAAATGGACCACTTTTTACTTCAAAATGACACTAGGTTCATTCAGCATGAAAGAAACCGAATGGATTGAATAAAACTCCAAATCAGCTTTTATACAGGGTGTTCCTAAATTGAAGGATGGGCACCCAAACTCTTTGTTTTCCATATACAGGGTGTTGAAGTTTGATTTTTTCAAGTTTTTTCTCATAGCACCTGTCCTTTACAAGATATTGACCTTGAATTTCGCATGGATATTCTAATTTAAAATTTTCATTATGTAATGAAAGTAAAAATTTCAAACTATTCTCTAGTACCTAATACTCAGAAAAATCCAAATAATAACGAAGATCTAGTTAGTAAGGTATGATATAGCTATGAATAAATTTATTATAAGTGGCACTCGCCTTTCAGGCTCGTACCACAAACTTCCACACTCGCGAGAAATGTTGGACTTTCCCCACTTGTTGCACAATATACTAATCTATCATAGAGGAGAATAATAAGATTCAGATGACGAGATTCAGTTGAAAACGACATATTTAGTAGTTTGCTCCCATTTTTATCGAGTATTTTCGTTAAGCAGAATTTCAATTTTGAAATTCTACATATCGATATTTATTTTAGAGCATCAAATTCGATATTTTTTTAATATTTCGCATCATGAATTCGACCACACGAAACATATTATGATCTAGTTGCATTAGTCAAAAATTCTGATTTATCGTGACCAGAACCTGTTGAAACCACCTGTTGATATTTGAAAGCAGCCGTTGAATAATATTAATATTTTATTGTTTTCATTTATTTCTGGAGCTCTCAGCAATATTGAGTCATAACTTTTATATCGATGTCCAGAAATTCAAAACAGCTACATAGGTATCGAAAATATTCGATATTTATTTTAGAATGTCAAATTCGATATTTTTTAATTTTTCGCATTATGATTTCGATCACAGAAAACCTATTATGCTCTAGTTCCATTAGTTGAAAATCCTGATTTATCGTCACAATATTCAGTTAAATACGACATATTCAGTAGTTTGCTCCTATTATTATGGAATACTTTCGTTATTAATTATAATATATATTATAATTTCAGTTTTGAAATTCTACATATCGATATTTATTTTGAAGTATCAAACTACTCAAACTGATTTCGTTCTTTAGTTGAACGTTTCGAAATTCAACCTAAACAATGTGAAAAGAGAATATGATTTTTATTTTCGTTCAATTATATCTGATTTATTTTATCACTCTGGTAAAAATAAATATTTTAAAAAAGGGTTAAACTGTCGTTTCTTATTTGTTGTGCAACGATTTTGCACGCTTCATTCCATGTTACGCTACTGGAATTTTTGAAGACGCGGTAATTTGTCAATTAATCGTTTCATATCGTGTACTTTCGGTCGGAACGCAGATGCGCGTTTCTGGAGAGAATTTTCTGAAAGATTTTCAATGATGATTGAGACTCCAGCAAGAATAAGTACCTCAGATTTAGATTTCAGTCATTATTAATTTAATTTGAGACTCGGAATCTTATTTATCGGCGAGAATTGTGTCGGGATTCTCGGTAAGTGTTAACATGAATATTAGTATTCAACAAGTAATAATCTCACCAGAATGAATCAATTTAATTTGAAACAGTAGTTTTTTTTTAGAGTCATCCATCTTGTCGAAACGTATTTCAGGTTTGGTAGAATTCTTTTTGTGTCAAATAATGTCAGCAAAACTCCTTCTCAGGTTTATTTGATAATAAATGTAATGATTTCTTTGTAATTTCTTGGTTAGAAATCCGAGAAGGAGTTGTAAATTCAGTTAACATATTCTGATATCATTTTTGTTCATTTTCTCAAAGCACCTCCCGTGGGATTAGAACGAAGAAAACCTCCCGTGGGATTGGAACGAAGAAACCTCCCGTGAGATTAGAACGAAGAAACCTCCCGTGGGATTAGAACAAAGAAAACCTTTCTTGGGATTGACAGATATCAAGAACTACTTCCTTGAGATACAGAATTTCGAATAGTACGTATGTTAGACCACTTTAGTTCCTGAATCTGAGAGAATACCTGCGAAATACCTGGCATTATCACAACAACTTCGTTGAATGGGGATTGGAGTACTATAGCTTCCTGATAGGAATTGGTGTTCAGAAGGCTGAAGATAGTTTACAGAAGTGGTTCCATTCTAGTAGCAGAGTGGCTCATTTAAAATCGTTTTAAGTTAAGTTTCTATTTTATTATTTGTTTGGAGTGAAAAGGATCGATCATTGTATATTTTAATTTTATTAAATTTGTAAAAACCTGGGTAGGAGTTTTGTTGCCAAATAAGCCAAACCACCCCTAGAAATTAGTCCTCAGAGTCTCATGGGCAATTGTAACGTTACAGTTGACAGATACATTCCAAGAATTATTTATCTGATAATACATTAGATAGTTAAAATTTTTAGAATGGCCATCAACCTCATTAGGTAAGTCATTATAAATATGACAAATAAATATTTTAAATATTTATTCAGCACCGAACGTGAGCGAGGCTACGGGAAGATTTATCGAAACGTTTACATACTTGACAGACAAAAACTCAAGACGAATAATCAAAAAAAATATTAAACGAAAAGAATGGATAACTGAAGGCATAATAAAATCAATTAACGAGAAAAATAGTATGTATAAAAAAATCAAATCGGAAAAATGTATGGACGAGAATCTCAATGAGAATTATAAGAGATATAAAAAACATTTAGAAAAATTAATTAAAATCGCTAAAATAAATTATTATGAAAACGAAATACAAAAACATAAAAATGACCCCCAATAGTTGTGGAGGGTCATAACAGATAAAAAACTCAATCAGCAACAGATTTCCTCAATTATGCAAGATAATATTACATTAACGGAAAGAACTAAAATAGCGGAAACTTTTAACGCGTATTTTTCTAGCATAGGCACACAACTGGCAAATAAAATAAAAAAGAAAAAAACAAAATTTAATAATTCAGAATCACCTAACCAACTCAAGTTAAATTTTGATCCTTGTGATGAGCAAGAGATATTGAAAGTAATAGAGTCACTAAAAGCGAATAAATCTCCAGGTATTTATGGTATCCAAGTGACACTACTTAAGAGAATTGCCAAAAGTATAGTCGCTCCCCTTAGGTTTCTAGTGAATTTCTCTATGCAGACGGGTATGTTTCCGGTTTCTTTAAAAACAACACTTATAAAACCAATACACAAAGCAGGAGATAAATCGTCCGTAAATAATTATCGCCCAATATCACTAGTATCAAATATCTCAAAAATATTTGAAAGAATAATACATAATAGAGTCACGAAGTTTCTGGAAGGGTGCAAAATTTTGAGTGAGAGGCAGTTCGGTTTTAGGGTCGGGAAATCCACACAGGATGCTATAGCGGCACTAACAGGTGAAATATATAGATGTCTGGATATGTCGAGACCATGTCTGGGTGTGTTCGTGGATTTAGCCAAAGCCTTCGACACGGTCAGTCATGACGGATTGCTTGACACTCTGAGTGCATGGGTGTCGAGGGTAGTCCACTCAACTGGTTTAGAAGCTATCTGATAGGTAGAAAGCAATGCGTCCAAGTTGGAGAATCGATAAGCTCACTATCAGACATACATTATGGAGTGCCTCAGGGAACAATATTGGGCCCTGTTCTTTTTAATATTTACATTAACTCGATGTTTTCATTGCGCACCAGGGGGAAACTATTTGCATTTGCGGACGATACTGCAGTATTTTATGAGGGAGATAGCTGGGAACAACTAAAGAGTATGGTAGAAATGGACTTCAAGGACATAATTCAGTTTCTTAATTATAAGGTTTTAACAATAAACAAGCAGAAAACAAAATTTATGCTGTTTTCCAATAGCTCAACTGTGTTGCCTGAGTATAGAACGTTAAATGTTGAGGATGACTTCACAATTCATTCAGCAGATCATATAAAATATCTAGGTGTAATATTGGACCCATATTTGAGATGGAATTTTCAAGTCGATAACGTTGTGAAGAAAATTCGGAAAATGATACCTAGATTCAGGTTTTTTAAAGAATTCTGTAACCCTCAGTTGTTGAGAACATTGTACTTGGTTTTGGTTCAACCCCTTTTGGTATATGGCCTACTTGGATGGGGAGGGGTAGTGAAACATTATTTACTTAAGCTCGAGGTAACACAGAAATGGTTGTTAAAGATAATATACAATAAACCATATCGCTATCCGAGTGAAAAACTGTTCCAAGAATCTGCTGTTATGAATCTTCGACAGCTGTATATGCTCGTGCTTGCTGTGCATCAATTTAAAAACATTTCGTCTGCGGAATTTAACGAGCATTTGCATGGAACGCGACACAGAGGACGAATGATTTTAATACCTAGAACAATGAAAACCATAGGACAACGATCGCACACATTTTTATCCCCTCGAGTGTACAATTACATACCAGCGTGTATTAAAGCAAGTAATAGCTTAAAAATTTTTAAATTAAAATTGAAAACGTGGATAGGAAACTTAAGTTCTCAAGAAGTTACGAATTTGTTGGATATTAAGAACTCGTATGTCCATACCTGAAATGTTGGGGGGAACCTTGGTCACAACAGCGGATTAATTGCATATTGGGCTCCTGATGCCTTGTAATGTGGTGTTAATAAAATGTTGTGTATATAGTCTATTAGATATTTGAGTGTATATATATTGTGTACATGAAGAGTAGAACAAATAATTTCAATGTAGATGCCTCAAACAAGGTGCCTACGCACCTTCGAGGTAAAGAATAGTTTATTGATTTACCTTTGTATCCATATTTAGGTTGAATTGTACTCAAATATGTTTGGTATAAGAAACTGTACTCTGAAAAATGTTTTAATTTTGCTCAATAAAACTTATAATAATAATAATATACCTACACACATTAAGAGTACCTAAGTCAAACTTTTGTTGGTTATCTGATGACGCCACGTTCATTAAACCATTATTCAACCCTTAATTACTACACAAAAATTTTGTAACATAAGTACTACGGTGGGTCAATTTGACCCGATTTCTAGATAGATATTAACAAAAGAAAACAAACGATATTTTTACATTTTATTCGGGAATAATAATTTTCAAACATTAATTTTTAACTCAAGTATTTTATTCGGTATTTTTGCATAAGGGGCAAACATTTATGGCACATTCTTTGCAAATCTGTTTTTTACACATCGAACAGAAGGTGTTTTTTTTTCGATGGACAAATGGCACATCTCTTTCTTTTCGAAGTTCCTACCCGAGGCTGAGGCTCTAGTGGATGGGAAATCTCAAAATCAAATATGTTCGCTGCTAAATTTCGAAGTTTGAGTGATATCTTAGGGTTAGATATCCTGGTTACTACATGTGATCTACACAACTCCTTGGCTAATGTTTTCAGGAAGTCTATTCTCGTTAGTTCCTTTCCGGTGGGTGAAAGCTGATAAAGAACTCTGGCATTCACTCCAGAAACATTCAAAATCATGTGAAATATTGCCATTGGCCATCTGCGAGTTCTTCTTGATGTACTGTAGTTTGCGCATTTTTGATCTAATGCGTCTACGCCAGCCTTCGTACTGTTGTAAAATAATATAATATCTGGCTTCTTGCTTTTTTCATCAACTTTATCATCTGAGTGCATAGAGGATAATAAAATCACAGATTTGTTTTTCTTCGGAACATGAGCAACAATCTTCAAATCAGAAGTGAACCCAAATAGGGAGCTTCCAATTTCCTTTCCTCTGGACGGTAGAAATTCTGGTGGAATGAAAGCTTTATTTTTCCTCAAAGTACCTACTAACGTCAACTTCTCTTTTTTCAGGGCATTTGCAAGTTCTAATGAGGTGTACCAATTATCGGTAGTTATATTTCTATTGGACCCTTTCACAGGTTCAATCAACCTCATAACCACTTGTGTTGGAAGGGATAGTTTCTCTCCTTTTTCCAAACAAGCCTTACTTGGTGTCTGTTTTCCACAATATATTTCCGTGTTCACCATGTAATGTGTTTTTGCATCTGCTAAAACCTGTATCTTGATCCCATATTTAGCAGGCTTACTTGGCATGAACATTCGGAATCCACAGCAACCTCTGAATGGAACTAGCATTTCATCTATCGTCAAATGTAGAAAAGGAGAATAACAACTCTTTGAATTATGGACGAATTGATTAAATAACTCAGATATTGCGGCCAACTTGTTTTCCTTCAGTCTTTCCTTCCTTGTACTATCATCATCGAATCGAATACAGGAGAGCAAGAAAGAAAACCTTGCAAGTGACATAGTGCACCTGAATATGTCTCTGCCCGTTCCATCATTGGCCCATAGAGATCTGAGATCCTCATGTCCTGATTTAAGAATGCCTGTTAAATAGAGCAGACCAATGAAAGCCTCTATCTTCTTGGTCTGTATTATGAATGAAGGAAGCAGAGAACTGCGATCGGCAATTTCTCCTTCTTTTGAACATTTTATATTTCAGTTGCATATTCTGTATTTTGGAGTTTGTATGTTTTGTGATTTTCTTGAGCATTGCGTCCGAAAAAATTAGTTTCCAGGCTTGCAAAACTGTTGAGAGTGGATTTTTTTTTGCGTCTCCCTTCAAGCCAGGCATTATTGTATAAATATTTTTCTTTTGGGTTTTACCTCTTGTTGGTGCATTTTTCGACCATTTCGTTTTGTCTTTGCCATAAAAAGCTTGACGATTATATTCGTCAACTTCTTTAGTCTTTCTCTCTGCACCTTCAGATTCTTGTTCATTATCATGCCATTCAAGTTCGCTATCACTGTCATGTTCGCTTATTTCTTCATGATCACTCTCCCCAGGTTCACTCCTATCTCCTTCATCTAGAATAGCTTCAGTAGCAGCTACTCTGTCTTGCACTTCGAAAATATTTTCATCTTCTTCTGAATTTTCTGTGGAATTACAATCCTCCCAGAACTGTTCATCTTCAACAATTTGTAGGATTTCAGCTTCATTGAGTGGCCTATTCATACTGTAGAAAAAAAAACAAGATCAATGAATTGATATTGATATAAATTTGGAATGATTCATTCATCCAATTGAATATAAAACGTACCTCATATTCCATATAACACTACCGTTCAAACTACGCACGGGTCAATTTGACCCAAATACAGCAATATCAGCAAACAGGGAACGCACACAGCTCGAATAACACGTCAGAACAGAGATTATGTAGGGCTAGGGAATACTAGAAGAATTACCCCACTACTCACACGCGAAACTAAGAATTTCGGCTCGTCGTCGTGTGGGTCAAAATGACCCGTCCGTAGTGACTAAGGGTTAACTTTCTAATAGATAACATAGGTATCCATAAGAATTTGTGAATAAACTAAATTAGGTCCTGATATCAGCAACTAAATTCTTATTGTTCAGGGGTCAGTGATAAATAAATACCACGAAAAAAAAATTATAAAACGAATAAACATTTTAAAAAAACTTCAAGAAAAGCGTCTAACTTTTTCTGCTTATCTCATCACGTTATGGTCATTGAAGCATTATTTAATTATTTACTGATAGATAGTTGAATAATTCTCATACTTTCTTCTTAAAGTTATTCAACTATCTGTTTGTAATTGAAAAATGGATTAATAATTTTTTATGCATGATGTTATCAGATAAGTCACTATTGTTTGATGACTTCTTACAAGTTTTTTAAAATGTTTATTTGTCAAGCTATTATGGCTCATGAAATGGCATTTAATAATAACTTACCAATAGATGGCTGTAATTCGCTGTTTGAAAGGTACAATATGGTTATTTTCATTTCAAACACATATATGTATATCTAAATACATATTAGACATTCGAATAAAATTTTTTCCTTTTCAAATTACTCGATTGATCCTAGATAAATTTTTCCGATGAAAAGCTACAATGAGTTGTATTATTTACTTCTTGTCACAAATTTCATAGTTTTTATATTTCTCCTCAATGAAAAAGGTCACAGACATAGACAAGATAATTGTCTTGAGTCTGAATGAAAAAAACCAACAATAAAACAATCATTTATCTTTTCAGAGGCAATTATGAATTTCTTGTATAAACGACCTCAAACTGTCTTTGGATTATTATTGGATTTCGTGTTTAAACACCAAATCTTGCGTGCTTCAGGTAATTATCAAAAACTGACTGCACATATTTCAACCATCTTCAATCAAATAGACCGATAGTAGGAGAAGCTCACACGCGAATCAGCTCAAAAAAAACAGTAGGAGTGGCCTTTATCTGTGACTTCAAGGCTGTGAAAATTTTTGATTTACTTCTCGGAAAACAATTTTTTCATTTTGTTATATTTTATCCTAATTCTAAATAATACTGTGGATTGGCTTGGTTTCTACTTGTTCGAAATTCATTTTAAATCGAAAATTAAATGACAGTCATTATATTTCATCTTTTTTTTTCGTATTCCTGGTACTGTATGCATAATGGAAACTGTTTTGGAGGAAGCCAACCTTATGGTCATCAATATACATACCGGGTGTAATAGGATCATGGTACACACCCCTTATCTCCCTTAAATTTGAAGGTTATAGATTGAAATTTAGGATAATAATAATAATAATAATAGGTATTTATTTCCAGAATTGTATGTACATTACAAAATGATAAAAACAAGTCACAAATTCCTTACAAAAAAATAAATCAATGAACTAATATATCTATGATATTTTTACATGACAAAAGACTATAAATTCATTTAAAGAATATGGTTCACATTTAATTAACAGTTCGAATAATTGTCTCTTGAAGAGTTTAATTTCTTTAATTGATCTTATTTTTCTAGGTAAATGATTGAACAGTTTCATACTGATTTAGTAATTATTACGCTCTGTACTCGTTAGTCTGTGAATAGGTAATAGATATTCAATCATTATCCTGGTAGGATTCACATTTTTACAATCCTGAAAATAGGAATTGTTCTCAAACAAAAATAACAAGAGTTTATAGATATATAAACCAGGGGAAATTTAATGAAGGAAACATCACTCTTAAATTAAATTTCCCTGTTGGTTTCTTCTTTATTATCTTCTTCATTTTCCTCTTCACTTTCAACACTTTCTTCATCTTCTTCATATTCTTCATCACTGTCCATCTTGTCGAAACGATGTATATTGACATTCTGCCAATTTGTATCGAAGATAGTGAAGGTACCTTCGAAAATTAACGTTGTCCTACACATCGGACAACATTTGGAAGAACTGGAGCACCACCTGTCGATGCATTCTTTGTGAAAACAATGCCTGCAATCGGTTAGGTACAGTTCTCCAGTCAACCTACTCAGACATACGCTGCAGTCTTCCTCAAAAGTTATACCCCTAGGAAAAAAAAAGTACATATTAATTCGCTGTTTGATAGGTACAATATGGTTATCGTTCATTTCATACACATATATTGAACAAAAATTTCTTTATAAAAATGCAACATTCAGAAACTGAAGATAACATTCGATTATATTGTTTCAAAAATAATTAAAGAAAACAATGATGTAAAAGCATTACCTTTCTGTACAGTCGTTGTACAACTTTTCGAAACTGAACTCATATAAATGATCCAAAGACATCTTTTTAGCTTTAAAATTATCTGTTCTGTACTTCACCACTGTTGAACTGATACTAAGCTAGTAAGCGTACCAACACACTTAAGTACTCAAATACGTCAGGCGCGGATCCAGGACCCACTTTTGGGGGGGGGGGAAATTCTAGATTCTTCCGCCATTTTGGGACGTCATTTTTTTTTGCCGTTCATTAATATGGGTTTTCACAAAATGCATTGAAGGTGGAATGAATAGAATAAAAAATGTCCCCATTCATTTACTTGTATTTTCACATTATATGAAGTAACAAAGTGTATTAATTACATATCGATATTTATTTTGAAGTATCAAACTACTCAAACTGATTTCGTTCTTTAGTTGAACGTTTCGAAATTCAATCTAAACAATGTGAAAAGAGAATATGATTTTTATTTTCGTTCAATTATATCTGATTTATTTTATCACCTTGGTAAAAATAAATATTTCAAAAAAGGGTTAAACTGTCGTTTCTTATTTGTTGCCAGATACATTCCAAGAATTATTCATCTGATAATACATTAGATAGTTAAAATTTTCAGAATGGCCGTCAACCTCATTAGGTAAGTCATTATAAATATGACAAATAAATATTTTAAATGTACCTACACTCATTAAGAGTACCTAAGTCAAACTTTTGTTGGTTATCTGATGATGCCACGTTCATTAAACCATTATTTAACTTTCTAATAGATAACAGAGGTATCCATAAGAATTTGTGAATAAACTAAATTAGGTCCTGATATCAGCAACTAAATTCTTATTGTTCAGGGGTCAGTGATAAATAAATACCACGAAAAAAAAATTATAAAACAAATAAACATTTTAAAAAAACTTCAAGAAAAGCGTCTAACTTTTTCTGCTTATCTGATCACGTTATGGTCATTAAAGCATTATTTAATTATTTACTGATAGATAGTTGAATAATTCTCATACTTTCTTCTTAAAGTTATTCAACTATCTGTTTGTAATTAAAAAATGGATTAATAATTTTTTATGCATGATGTTATCAGATAAGTCACTATTGTTTGATGACTTCTTACAAGTTTTTTAAAATGTTTATTTGTCAAGCTATTATGGCTCATGAAATGGCATTTAATAATAACTTACTAATAGATGGCTGTAATTCGCTGTTTGAAAGGTACAATATGGTTATTTTCATTTCAAACACATATATGTATATCTAAATACATATTAGACATTCGAATAAAATTTTTTCCTTTTCAAATTACTCGATTGATCCTAGATAAATTTTTTCGATGAAAAGCTACAATGAGTTGTATTATTTACTTCTTGTCACAAATTTCATAGTTTTTATATTTCTCCTCAATGAAAAAGGTCACAGACATAGACAAGATAATTGTCTTGAGTCTGAATGAAAAAAACCAACAATAAAACAATCATTTATCTTTTCAGAGGCAATTACGAATTTCTTGTATAAACGACCTCAAACTGTCTTTGGATTATTATTGGATTTCGTGTTTAAACACCAAATCTTGCGTGCTTCAGGTAATTATCAAAAACTGACTGCACATATTTCAACCATCTTCAATCAAATAGACCGATAGTAGGAGAAGCTCACACGCGAATCAGCTCAAAAAAAACAGTAGGAGTGGCCTTTATCTGTGACTTCAAGGCTGTGAAAATTTTTGATTTACTTCTCGGAAAACAATTTTTTCATTTTGTTATATTTTATCCTAATTCTAAATAATACTGTGGATTGGCTTGGTTTCTACTTGTTCGAAATTCATTTTAAATCGAAAATTAAATGACAGTCATTATATTTCATCTTTTTTTTTCGTATTCCTGGTACTGTATGCATAATGGAAACTGTTTTGGAGGAAGCTAACCTTATGGTCATCAATATACATACCGGGTGTAATAGGATCATGGTACACACCCCTTATCTCCCTTAAATTTGAAGGTTATAGATTGAAATTTAGGATAATAATAATAATAATAATAGGTATTTATTTCCAGAATTGTATGTACATTACAAAATGATAAAAACAAGTCACAAATTCCTTACAAAAAAATAAATCAATGAACTAATATATCTATGATATTTGTACATGACAAAAGACTATAAATTCATTTAAAGAATATGGTTCACATTTAATTAACAGTTCGAATAATTATCTCTTGAAGAGTTTAATTTCTTTAATTGATCTTATTTTTCTAGGTAAATGATTGAACAGTTTCATACTGATTTAGTAATTATTACGCTCTGTACTCGTTAGTCTGTGAATAGGTAATAGATATTCAATCATTATCCTGGTAGGATTCACATTTTTACAATCCTGAAAAGTACTGTTGAGTACCGTTGATTACTATTGGTTGAGAATCAGACACTAAGCGGCGTGGTTGAAACAACTGAAGCGGTGCTTACACAGCGATGAGGAAAGCAAGGGGAAACTACCTCATTAAGACTCCCTAGAAATCGTCATGGCTCAGAGAAATGACAGTCAACAGTTCACTAATCATGGTTTTCGGATGCCAAGATTCGGCAGGGGAAGAGATGACATAAACAGCAGGGCTTCCCAGGTCGTCAACTGTTTGTTGAAAATATACAAATCAACTCTTAAAATTGCGACATGGAACGTAAGAAGTATGTACGAGCCTGGAAAGTTAAGAAACATAGAGCAGGAGATGGTGCGACTAAAGATTGATGTTGTTGGAATAAGTGACACAAGATGGATTGGTTCGGGTGAACTTAGTACAGAAAATGGACGAGTTTACTACTCTGGCAATGATGACACTCAACACCGCTATGGAGTGGCCGTAATTCTTGACAGAAACGTAGTAAAATCAGTAACAGGCTTCATACCAATGTCCGAAAGAGTTATGTTGCTACAACTGATGACAACTCACCGAAAACTAAACCTAATACAAATTTATGCTCCTACAGCTGACAAAAACGAAGAAGAGTTAGAAAACTTTTATAGTGACCTTCAAAAGACATTACGACTAACTGCATCTAGAGATATAACAGTAGTTATGGGTGATTTTAATGCTAAAATCGGCGAAGGAAGATGTGACTCTACAGTAGGGCAGTACGGACTTGGTGTACGCAACGAGAGGGGCGATCGTCTTGTTGAATTCTGTCAAGAAAATAATCTTGTGGTAACGAATACGTTTTTCAAACTTCCCAAGAGACGTCTGTATACATGGAAATCACCAGCTGACAAAGACAACAACATCGTCAGAAATCAGATCGATTACATCCTAATAAAACACAGATATCGAAACGCAATAAAAACGGTAAAAGCTTACCCTGGTGCGGACGTATCATCTGATCATAATCCTCTTATTGCTAGGTTTCAGTTACAGCTAAAAAAGATGCAAAACAAGCATAAAGTTGATAAACTAGACATAGAGAAACTAAAATGAGAAGAAATCAGAGAAAAACTTAAACAACAGATCAACGCAAACTTAGAAAAAGCCACCACCAAATCTCAGCAAAATGAGGAAAGCGCAGAACAACAATGGCAGTTCCTTGAAACAGCACTTATAGAACCAAGTAAAAAGGAACTTATAACAAGCAAACATAAGAAAGAAGATTGGATGACAGACGGAATCTTGGAGTTAATGGATGAAAGAAGAAGATGCAAGTCAAATAACAACATTCGATACAAGCAGCTACAAATCCAAATAAGGCGAAAAATAAGAGAAGCAAAAGAAACATACTTCTCTGATAAATGTAAGGAGATAGAAGATTTACAAAACAAGTATGACAACTTTAATCTAAACAAGAAGGTCAAAGAGCTCGCGGGAATGAATAAAAGAAATACTTCAAATATACTCCTCGACAAAGAAGGAAATATCATAATGGAAACTGAACAAAAACTAGAGCGATGAAAGGAATACATAGAGGAATTGGAATGGAATGGAAAATACCCCTTCAGAACATCAAGATGGAGATGTGGGACCTGAAATAACTAAGTGCGAGGTTGAACATGCACTGGAATCCATGAAAAATAAGAAATCTGCAGGCCCAGACGAGATACCAAGTGAGTTACTTAAATTAATTAACGACAAAAACATGGATATTTTGGTGAGTTCATACAACACAATTTACAATACAGGAATTATACCAAAGGAAATGTTAACATCAACATTCATATGTCTACCGAAAAAAGTTAATGCCAGAGAATGCAGCGACTACCGAACCATAAGCTTAATGTCACATACATTAAAAATTCTCCTTAAAATTATACATACCAGAATACGTTCCAAACTAGAACTGGATATAAGTGAGAGTCAATTTGGCTTCCGAAATGGGGTTGGCACAAGAGAGGCATTGTTTTCTCTCAATGTGTTGACTCAGAGATGCCTGGATGTTAATCGCGACCTCTATATCTGCTTTATAGACTATAATAAAGCTTTTGATAAGGTAAAACACGACCAACTTATAGACCTTCTTAAGAACAAAAACCTGGACAAACAAGATGTAAGATTAATTTCAAATCTGTATTACAACCAACGGGCCACAGTAAAAAATGGGCAGGAAAGATCTGAGGAAGTGGAAATAAAGAGAGGAGTCAGGCAAGGTTGCATACTGTCGCCCTTGTTGTTTAATGCGTACTCGGAGCAAATTATACTAGAAGCCTTGGAAGGTGAGACAGCTGGTATAAAGGTGAATGGAGTCTTGATCAACAACATCAGATATGCTGACGATACCGTAATAATAGCTGACTGTCTGAAGGATTTAGAGAGAGTTATGGACAAGATATTAAGATGTAGCGGGAAGTACGGACTTTCTCTTAATGTCAAAAAAAACCAAGTTCATGAAAATTAGCAAGAACAATGACACAAACGAAATACTGCTGGTTGGAGGTCAGCAGGTCGAAAGAGTAAAAAGATACACTTACTTAGGAACACTTATAACAGAAAACAATGACTATACCGCAGAAATAAAAACTAGAATAGAAAAAGCTCGTTCCAACTTTATAAGAATGAAAAAAGTCCTGTGCAGCAAGGATCTGACATTGCATCTCAAACTGCGATTGGCAAAATGCTATGTACACAGTGTGCTCTATTATGGGGTGGAAGCATGGACGCTAAATGCAGATGCAATGAGGCGTCTTAACTCTTTCGAGATGTGGACCTACCGAAGAATTCTGAGAGTTTCGTGGAAGGATCGTATCACCAACATCGAGGTGCTAAGAAGAATCGGTAGAGAAAAAGAAGTTGAACGTACCATCAAGGAGAGAAAGTTACAATATTTGGGACACATAATGCGAGGCGAGAAGTACAATATCTTACGATTAATAATGCAGGGGAAAATAGAAGGCAAAAGAGGCGTAGGAAGAAGACGAATCTCATGGCTGAGAAATCTGAGAGAGTGGTTTGGATGCAGCTCAAAACATCTCTTTAGAGCCGCTGTCTCCAAAGTCAAGATAGCTATGATGGTTGCCGAAATCCGCCGCGGATATGGCACTTGAAGAAGAAGAAGAAGAAAATAGGAATTGTTCTCAAACAAAAATAACAAGAGTTTATAGATATATAAACCAGGGGAAATTTAATGAAGGAAACATCACTCTTCAATTAAATTTCCCTGTTGGTTTCTTCTTTATTATCTTCTTCATTTTCCTCTTCACTTTCAACACTTTCTTCATCTTCTTCATATTCTTCATCACTGTCCATCTTGTCGAAACGATGTATATTGACATTCTGCCAATTTGTATCGAAGATAGTGAAGGTACCTTCGAAAATTAACGTTGTCCTACACATCGGACAACATTTGGAAGAACTGGAGCACCACCTGTCGATGCATTCTTTGTGAAAACAATGCCTGCAATCGGTTAGGTACAGTTCTCCAGTCAACCTACTCAGACATACGCTGCAGTCTTCCTCAAAAGTTATACCCCTAGGAAAAAAAAGTACATATTAATTCGCTGTTTGATAGGTACAATATGGTTATCGTTCATTTCATACACATATATTGAACAAAAATTTCTTTATAAAAATGCAACATTCAGAAACTGAAGATAACATTCGATTATATTGTTTCAAAAATAATTAAAGAAAACAATGATGTAAAAGCATTACCTTTCTGTACAGTCGTTGTACTATTTTTCGAAACTGAACTCATATAAATGATCCAAAGACATCTTTTTAGCTTTAAAATTATCTGTTCTGTACTTCACCACTGTTGAACTGATACTAAGCTAGTAAGCGTACCAACACACTTAAGTACTCAAATACGTCAGGCGCGGATCCAGGACCCACTTTTGGGGGGGGGGGGAAATTCTAGATTCTTCCGCCATTTTGGGACGTCATTTTTTTTTGCCGTTCATTAATATGGGTTTTCACAAAATGCATTGAAGGTGGAATGAATAGAATAAAAAATGTCCCCATTCATTTACTTGTATTTTCACATTATATGAAGTAACAAAGTGTATTAATTACATATCGATATTTATTTTGAAGTATCAAACTACTCAAACTGATTTCGTTCTTTAGTTGAACGTTTCGAAATTCAATCTAAACAATGTGAAAAGAGAATATGATTTTTATTTTCGTTCAATTATATCTGATTTATTTTATCACCTTGGTAAAAATAAATATTTCAAAAAAGGGTTAAACTGTCGTTTCTTATTTGTTGACAGATACATTCCAAGAATTATTCATCTGATAATACATTAGATAGTTAAAAATTTCAGAATGGCCGTCAACCTCATTAGGTAAGTCATTATAAATATGACAAATAAATATTTTAAATGTACCTACACTCATTAAGAGTACCTAAGTCAAACTTTTGTTGGTTATCTGATGATGCCACGTTCATTAAACCATTATTTAACTTTCTAATAGATAACAGAGGTATCCATAAGAATTTGTGAATAAACTAAATTAGGTCCTGATATCAGCAACTAAATTCTTATTGTTCAGGGGTCAGTGATAAATAAATACCACGAAAAAAAAATTATAAAATAAATAAACATTTTAAAAAAACTTCAAGAAAAGCGTCTAACTTTTTCTGCTTATCTGATCACGTTATGGTCATTAAAGCATTATTTAATTATTTACTGATAGATAGTTGAATAATTCTCATACTTTCTTCTTAAAGTTATTCAACTATCTGTTTGTAATTAAAAAATGGATTAATAATTTTTTATGCATGATGTTATCAGATAAGTCACTATTGTTTGATGACTTCTTACAAGTTTTTTAAAATGTTTATTTGTCAAGCTATTATGGCTCATGAAATGGCATTTAATAATAACTTACTAATAGATGGCTGTAATTCGCTGTTTGAAAGGTACAATATGGTTATTTTCATTTCAAACACATATATGTATATCTAAATACATATTAGACATTCGAATAAAATTTTTTCCTTTTCAAATTACTCGATTGATCCTAGATAAATTTTTCCGATGAAAAGCTACAATGAGTTGTATTATTTACTTCTTGTCACAAATTTCATAGTTTTTATATTTCTCCTCAATGAAAAAGGTCACAGACATAGACAAGATAATTGTCTTGAGTCTGAATGAAAAAAACCAACAATAAAACAATCATTTATCTTTTCAGAGGCAATTACGAATTTCTTGTATAAACGACCTCAAACTGTCTTTGGATTATTATTGGATTTCGTGTTTAAACACCAAATCTTGCGTGCTTCAGGTAATTATCAAAAACTGACTGCACATATTTCAACCATCTTCAATCAAATAGACCGATAGTAGGAGAAGCTCACACGCGAATCAGCTCAAAAAAAACAGTAGGAGTGGCCTTTATCTGTGACTTCAAGGCTGTGAAAATTTTTGATTTACTTCTCGGAAAACAATTTTTTCATTTTGTTATATTTTATCCTAATTCTAAATAATACTGTGGATTGGCTTGGTTTCTACTTGTTCGAAATTCATTTTAAATCGAAAATTAAATGACAGTCATTATATTTCATCTTTTTTTTTCGTATTCCTGGTACTGTATGCATAATGGAAATTGTTTTGGAGGAAGCTAACCTTATGGTCATCAATATACATACCGGGTGTAATAGGATCATGGTACACACCCCTTATCTCCCTTAAATTTGAAGGTTATAGATTGAAATTTAGGATAATAATAATAATAATAATAGGTATTTATTTCCAGAATTGTATGTACATTACAAAATGATAAAAACAAGTCACAAATTCCTTACAAAAAAATAAATCAATGAACTAATATATCTATGATATTTGTACATGACAAAAGACTATAATAGTATATTCTAAAACAAGTTGCAGAATGGGCTCCTATTCCAACACGAATGCGAAATTCGAAAACGAGCGACGAAGGAGCGAGTTTTGGAACGCATGAGTGTTGGAATTGCCTTCTGCAACGAGTATTAGACGATATTTTCTCTATTTCAGTCAAGTTTTGCGAAATATTGTCGAAATTCAATGAAAAATTCAGATTATATATCCTAGTGACTTTTGTATTGTATCTTGGCAGTTGGTGTGACTGTTACGGAAATTGACAGATTACGGAATTTGAATATGAATCGTATGTTTCGAATTTAGACATAATTTACAATTATACATTAAATTCATGAATTATGTCTGACGAAATCGATTGAACACTACCTGAATTATGAGAGTTTGCGAATATGTATCAAATCATTTCTCTATATCCCCAAATTATATTATATTGACAATTATTGACGTTTGTTGAAATTTGATAGGATTGGACGTCAGCATAGACAACCACAAAACGAAAAATATATCTGAAAACGATGCTGTAATGAGTTCATTACAGCACTGTTTTTTAGAACTGTAATGAACTCATTACGATACAGAAATAGAGAAATTCATTTAAAGAATATGGTTCACATTTAATTAACAGTTCGAATAATTGTCTCTTGAAGAGTTTAATTTCTTTAATTGGTCTTATTTTTCTAGGTAAATAATTGAACAGTTTCATACTGATTTAGTAATTATTACGCTCTGTACTCGTTAGTCTGTGAATAGGTAATAGATATTCAATCATTATCCTGGTAGGATTCACATTTTTACAATCCTGAAAATAGGAATTGTTCTCAAACAAAAATAACAAGAGTTTATAGATATATAAACCAGGGGAAATTTAATGAAGGAAACATCACTCTTAAATTAAATTTCCCTGTTGGTTTCTTCTTTATTATCTTCTTCATTTTCCTCTTCACTTTCAACACTTTCTTCATCTTCTTCATATTCTTCATCACTGTCCATCTTGTCGAAACGATGTATATTGACATTCTGCCAATTTGTATCGAAGATAGTGAAGGTACCTTCGAAAATTAACGTTGTCCTACACATCGGACAACATTTGGAAGAACTGGAGCACCACCTGTCGATGCATTCTTTGTGAAAACAATGCCTGCAATCGGTTAGGTACAGTTCTCCAGTCAACCTACTCAGACATACGCTGCAGTCTTCCTCAAAAGTTATACCCCTAGGAAAAAAAAAGTACATATTAATTCGCTGTTTGATAGGTACAATATGGTTATCGTTCATTTCATACACATATATTGAACAAAAATTTCTTTATAAAAATGCAACATTCAGAAACTGAAGATAACATTCGATTATATTGTTTCAAAAATAATTAAAGAAAACAATGATGTAAAAGCATTACCTTTCTGTACAGTCGTTGTACAACTTTTCGAAACTGAACTCATATAAATGATCCAAAGACATCTTTTTAGCTTTAAAATTATCTGTTCTGTACTTCACCACTGTTGAACTGATACTAAGCTAGTAAGCGTACCAACACACTTAAGTACTCAAATACGTCAGGCGCGGATCCAGGACCCACTTTTGGGGGGGGGGGAAATTCTAGATTCTTCCGCCATTTTGGGACGTCATTTTTTTTTGCCGTTCATTAATATGGGTTTTCACAACATGCATTGAAGGTGGAATGAAGGATTATCAGACCAGGATAACCTCATTCGTCTTGATAGAGCACTCAAGGGAAAAGCTAGGGAAACTGTTAAAGCTCTTCTAATATCTCCAAGCAATGTTTCAAGGATAATCAATATGCTCGAGATGAATTTTGGTAGACCTGAATGGATTGTTCTATCTCTCATGGAAAAAGTGAAGAAAATCAGCCCTGTAAAAGAAGACAGTTTGGAATCCTGTATTTTTTTCTCAAACGCAGTTACTAATATGGTGGTCACGATGAGAAATGTTAATTCTTCACTATATTTGTTCAATCCGGAAATGTTAGTGAATATTGTTGAAAAACTTCCCACCATACAAAAGTACAACTGGGGAAAATATAAATATCAGAAAGATTTACAGGGAATACCAACATCCCTTGAAGATTTTGCAAATTGGTACGAAGAAGAGGTAAATTCTATGGCTTCTACAAGTAATCCATTCCAGAGAAGTAAACACATGTCAAGGAAAGAAACAGTTAGTTTTTCAAAAAAGTCCGAGCCGAGAAAGGCAGAAAATTCCAAAGTTTGTGTATTTTGCCAGAGAACGAATCATAAAATAGAGGAATGTGGTGAATTCATAGAGAAGACTATACCAGAAAGAAGACAATCAGTTATGAATTTGAGATTATGTTTTCTATGTCTCCAATTGGGTCACATGGCTAATAAATGTTTCCTCAGAACGAGATGTGGTATAATGGGTTGTAAAGGAAAGCATAGCAGTCTTCTTCATCTGGCAAGAGATCCAAACAGCTCATATCCAACTTTACAAGATAAAACAGCAGCTTCGAGTGAATTTTGTGCGAAATTGAACGATGTGGATCAAAAAACTCTGCTGAGAATAGCACCAGTTATACTTCGTGGGCCTTATAATGAAATCAAGACATTTGCCTTATTCGATGAAGGCTCCACATGCTCGATGATGGATGAAAATTTAGCTATGAAATTGAACCTCTCTGGACCCATCGTTCCACTCCGTTTTCAATGGACAAATAACATTACCCATTTCGAGGATGAATCGAAAATGGTTGATGTTGATATTTCTGCCGACAGCAATAAACAAATCTTCTATAATCTGAAAAATTTGAGGACTGTTAAAAACTTGAGTATACCAAACCAGAAAATCAATGTAGATCTTTTGTCTCAGAATATCCCACATTTGAACCGGAAAATTCTAGAGGCCGTGGAGAATGCAACTCCAGAAATTCTCATTGGCCAAGACAATTGCGGACTAATTATATCACGTCAGGTCATACAACCAAAAATGAATCAACCTATAATGTCCAAATCCAAATTAGGTTGGACTATTCATGGAGCACTCAATGATTCAACTGATGGAAATGAAATGAATCATGCAACTCTTTGTTGCCGACATATTGAAGATGATGAACTCCATCGTATGGTGAAAGATAGTTTCAAGTTAGAAGCTTTCGGAGTGAATGAAAAAATCATCAGCTCAGTAGAAGATCGCAAAGCACTTGAAATCATGAATAGCACAGCTAAAAGAATTGGTAACCGTTGGGAAATTGGACACCTTTGGAGAAATATGGATGTCGCATTTCCTGACAGCAAAGTAAACGCACTCAACCGTCTTTCCTGCATGGAGAGGAAAATGAAGAAAGATTGTGAATTCGCAAAGCAGTACCGTGAGAAGATCCAGGATTACATCAACAAGGGTTATGCAAGAAAATTAGAGTTAGAGGAGATTACAGAAAATCCGAGAAACTGGTTTTTACCACATTTTGCAGTGTGGAACGTCCATAAGCCCGGTAAAATTAGACTTGTCTTTGACGCTGCTGCAAGATCATTTGGATATAGCCTCAATGACTTTTTACTACAAGGTCCAGACTTTGTTCCTTCCTTGGTTTCCGTTTTATGGCGCTTTAGGCAGGGAAAAATTGCATTTAGTGGGGACATCAGGGAAATGTTTCACCAAGTGTTAATAAAAAAGGAAGATCGATGTGCTCAACGATTTCTTTGGCATGATGAAAATAACCTTGGTGGAATTCCGGATGTTTATGAAATGAATGTTATGATCTTCGGTGCCGTGTCTTCTCCATCCGTAGCCCAATTCATCAAGAACAGGAATGCTGAATGTTTCGAAGATAAATTCCCTGGAATAAGCAGAGCAATGAAGAGACAACATTATGTTGACGATTATTTGGATTCATGTAGCACATACGAGGAAGCTATTCAAAGAGTACGAGATGTAATTTATGTTCATAATCAAGCTGGTTTTGAAATGGTGAAATGGATTAGTAACTCCAAGAGGGTTCTAGAATCAATTCCAAAATGTCTTCGTGCTGAATCAGAAAAAAACATTAAAATTGATTCACAAGAAATCAAAAGAGTTCTTGGATTGTCTTGGTCTCCAGAAACTGACCAATTCATATATTCGCTGAACTTTCACAAAATTCCTATTGAAAAAACATCAGGATCAATAGCACCAACGAAACGGAAGGTCTTGCGGATCATCATGTCAATATTTGATCCTTTCGGGTTTTTGGCAACTTTGATCATAAAGGCGAATGTGTTTTGTGATGCGCGTGATAAGGCTTATTCCTATGTTGCTTACTTCAGAACAGAAGAAAAGGAGGATAATACTGAAACACATGTCTGCTTTGTTACTGCTGAGTATAAAGTTGCGCCATTGACTCAGCAAATCATACCCAAATTAGAGTTACAAGGAGCAGTGTTGGCATGCAGACTATCCAAGAAAATATGGGAAGAAGTTGAACATAAAATTCGCGAAACACATTATTGGACTGATTCATTGGTGGTACTTAAACAAATAAGATCCCAGTCGAGAAGGTTTCCTATGTTCGTGTCATGTCGAATAGGAGAAATCCATGAAAATGCAGATGTTTTCCAGTGGCACTGGGATCCTTCTGAAGAAAATGTAGCAGATCAGGCTACCAAAGAATTGAAAAATATCGATCTTAAACAAGATGGAGATTGGTTTAGCGGACCATCGTTTTTGGGAAAACCAAGGAAATTATGGTATTGTGAGGGTGGCAAAAATTCAAACGAAGAAAGGCATTTATAAAAGACCTGTTACGAAGCTGTGCATCCTTCCGACCACTTAGTGAAGATTTAAGTTCTTCACAGGGGGGAGAAATGTTAAGGCCAAATTCATTTTTTAATTTGACAGACGAGTGAACAGGAAATCAAGGGAGTTTAGTTTTTTGATAGTTCTGAATTGTCAAGTTTTCAAATAAAAAAGTTATTGAAGAATTTCACATTTGAATTTACACCATTATTTAACTTTCTAATAGATAACAGAGGTATCCATAAGAATTTGTGAATAAACTAAATTAGGTCCTGATATCAGCAACTAAATTCTTATTGTTCAGGGGTCAGTGATAAATAAATACCACGAAAAAAAAATTATAAAACAAATAAACATTTTAAAAAAACTTCAAGAAAAGCGTCTAACTTTTTCTGCTTATCTGATCACGTTATGGTCATTAAAGCATTATTTAATTATTTACTGATAGATAGTTGAATAATTCTCATACTTTCTTCTTAAAGTTATTCAACTATCTGTTTGTAATTAAAAAATGGATTAATAATTTTTTATGCATGATGTTATCAGATAAGTCACTATTGTTTGATGACTTCTTACAAGTTTTTTAAAATGTTTATTTGTCAAGCTATTATGGCTCATGAAATGGCATTTAATAATAACTTACTAATAGATGGCTGTAATTCGCTGTTTGAAAGGTACAATATGGTTATTTTCATTTCAAACACATATATGTATATCTAAATACATATTAGACATTCGAATAAAATTTTTTCCTTTTCAAATTACTCGATTGATCCTAGATAAATTTTTCCGATGAAAAGCTACAATGAGTTGTATTATTTACTTCTTGTCACAAATTTCATAGTTTTTATATTTCTCCTCAATGAAAAAGGTCACAGACATAGACAAGATAATTGTCTTGAGTCTGAATGAAAAAAACCAACAATAAAACAATAATTTATCTTTTCAGAGGCAATTACGAATTTCTTGTATAAACGACCTCAAACTGTCTTTGGATTATTATTGGATTTCGTGTTTAAACACCAAATCTTGCGTGCTTCAGGTAATTATCAAAAACTGACTGCACATATTTCAACCATCTTCAATCAAATAGACCGATAGTAGGAGAAGCTCACACGCGAATCAGCTCAAAAAAAACAGTAGGAGTGGCCTTTATCTGTGACTTCAAGGCAGTGAAAATTTTTGATTTACTTCTCGGAAAACAATTTTTTCATTTTGTTATATTTTATCCTAATTCTAAATAATACTGTGGATTGGCTTGGTTTCTACTTGTTCGAAATTCATTTTAAATCGAAAATTAAATGACAGTCATTATATTTCATCTTTTTTTTTCGTATTCCTGGTACTGTATGCATAATGGAAACTGTTTTGGAGGAAGCTAACCTTATGGTCATCAATATACATACCGGGTGTAATAGGATCATGGTACACACCCCTTATCTCCCTTGAATTTGAAGGTTATAGATTGAAATTTAGGATAATAATAATAATAATAATAGGTATTTATTTCCAGAATTGTATGTACATTACAAAATGATAAAAACAAGTCACAAATTCCTTACAAAAAAATAAATCAATGAACTAATATATCTATGATATTTGTACATGACAAAAGACTATAAATTCATTTAAAGAATATGGTTCACATTTAATTAACAGTTCGAATAATTGTCTCTTGAAGAGTTTAATTTCTTTAATTGATCTTATTTTTCTAGGTAAATGATTGAACAGTTTCATACTGATTTAGTAATTATTACGCTCTGTACTCGTTAGTCTGTGAATAGGTAATAGATATTCAATCATTATCCTGGTAGGATTCACATTTTTACAATCCTGAAAATAGGAATTGTTCTCAAACAAAAATAACAAGAGTTTATAGATATATAAACCAGGGGAAATTTAATGAAGGAAACATCACTCTTAAATTAAATTTCCCTGTTGGTTTCTTCTTTATTATCTTCTTCATTTTCCTCTTCACTTTCAACACTTTCTTCATTTTCTTCATATTCTTCATCACTGTCCATCTTGTCGAAACGATGTATATTGACATTCTGCCAATTTGTATCGAAGATAGTGAAGGTACTTTCGAAAATTAACGTTGTCCTACACATCGGACAACATTTGGAAGAACTGGAGCACCACCTGTCGATGCATTCTTTGTGAAAACAATGCCTGCAATCGGTTAGGTACAGTTCTCCAGTCAACCTACTCAGACATACGCTGCAGTCTTCCTCAAAAGTTATACCCCTAGGAAAAAAAAAGTACATATTAATTCGCTGTTTGATAGGTACAATATGGTTATCGTTCATTTCATACACATATATTGAACGAAAATTTCTTTATAAAAATGCAACATTCAGAAACTGAAGATAACATTCGATTATATTGTTTCAAAAATAATTAAAGAAAACAATGATGTAAAAGCATTACCTTTCTGTACAGTCGTTGTACAACTTTTCGAAACTGAACTCATATAAATGATCCAAAGACATCTTTTTAGCTTTAAAATTATCTGTTCTGTACTTCACCACTGTTGAACTGATACTAAGCTAGTAAGCGTACCAACACACTTAAGTACTCAAATACGTCAGGCGCGGATCCAGGACCCACTTTTGGGGGGGGGGAAAATTCTAGATTCTTCCGCCATTTTGGGACGTCATTTTTTTTTGCCGTTCATTAATATGGGTTTTCACAAAATGCATTGAAGGTGGAATGAATAGAATAAAAAATGTCCCCATTCATTTACTTGTATTTTCACATTATATGAAGTAACAAAGTGTATTAATTACATATCGATATTTATTTTGAAGTATCAAACTACTCAAACTGATTTCGAAATTCAATCTAAACAATGTGAAAAGAGAATATGATTTTTATTTTCGTTCAATTATATCTGATTTATTTTATCACCTTGGTAAAAATAAATATTTCAAAAAAGGGTTAAACTGTCGTTTCTTATTTGTTGACAGATACATTCCAAGAATTATTCATCTGATAATACATTAGATAGTTAAAATTTTCAGAATGGCCGTCAACCTCATTAGGTAAGTCATTATAAATATGACAAATAAATATTTTAAATGTACCTACACTCATTAAGAGTACCTAAGTCAAACTTTTGTTGGTTATCTGATGATGCCACGTTCATTAAACCATTATTTAACTTTCTAATAGATAACAGAGGTATCCATAAGAATTTGTGAATAAACTAAATTAGGTCCTGATATCAGCAACTAAATTCTTATTGTTCAGGGGTCAGTGATAAATAAATACCACGAAAAAAAAATTATAAAACAAATAAACATTTTAAAAAAACTTCAAGAAAAGCGTCTAACTTTTTCTGCTTATCTGATCACGTTATGGTCATTAAAACATTATTTAATTATTTACTGATAGATAGTTGAATAATTCTCATACTTTCTTCTTAAAGTTATTCAACTATCTGTTTGTAATTAAAAAATGGATTAATAATTTTTTATGCATGATGTTATCAGATAAGTCACTATTGTTTGATGACTTCTTACAAGTTTTTTAAAATGTTTATTTGTCAAGCTATTATGGCTCATGAAATGGCATTTAATAATAACTTACTAATAGATGGCTGTAATTCGCTGTTTGAAAGGTACAATATGGTTATTTTCATTTCAAACACATATATGTATATCTAAATACATATTAGACATTCGAATAAAATTTTTTCCTTTTCAAATTACTCGATTGATCCTAGATAAATTTTTTCGATGAAAAGCTACAATGAGTTGTATTATTTACTTCTTGTCACAAATTTCATAGTTTTTATATTTCTCCTCAATGAAAAAGGTCACAGACATAGACAAGATAATTGTCTTGAGTCTGAATGAAAAAAACCAACAATAAAACAATCATTTATCTTTTCAGAGGCAATTACGAATTTCTTGTATAAACGACCTCAAACTGTCTTTGGATTATTATTGGATTTCGTGTTTAAGCACCAAATCTTGCGTGCTTCAGGTAATTATCAAAAACTGACTGCACATATTTCAACCATCTTCAATCAAATAGACCGATAGTAGGAGAAGCTCACACGCGAATCAGCTCAAAAAAAACAGTAGGAGTGGCCTTTATCTGTGACTTCAAGGCTGTGAAAATTTTTGATTTACTTCTCGGAAAACAATTTTTTCATTTTGTTATCTTTTATTCTAATTCTAAATAATACTGTGGATTGGATTGGTTTCTACTTGTTCGAAATTCATTTTAAATCGAAAATTAAATGACAGTCATTATATTTCATCTTTTTTTTCGTATTCCTGGTACTGTATGCATAATGGAAACTGTTTTGGAGGAAGCTAACCTTATGGTCATCAATATACATACCGGGTGTAAAAGGATCATGGTACACACCCCTTATCTCCCTTAAATTTGAAGGTTATAGATTGAAATTTAGGATAATAATAATAATAATAATAGGTATTTATTTCCAGAATTGTATGTTCATTACAAAATGATAAAAACAAGTCACAAATTCCTTACAAAAAAATAAATCAATGAACTAATATATCTATGATATTTGTACATGACAAAAGACTATAAATTCATTTAAAGGATATGGTTCACATTTAATTAACAGTTCGAATAATTGTCTCTTGAAGAGTTTAATTTCTTTAATTGATCTTATTTTTCTAGGTAAATGATTGAACAGTTTCATACTGATTTAGTAATTATTACGCTCTGTACTCGTTAGTCTGTGAATAGGTAATAGATATTCAATCATTATCCTGGTAGGATTCACATTTTTACAATCCTGAAAATAGGAATTGTTCTCAAACAAAAATAACAAGAGTTTATAGATATATAAACCAGGGGAAATTTAATGAAGGAAACATCACTCTTAAATTAAATTTCCCTGTTGGTTTCTTCTTTATTATCTTCTTCATTTTCCTCTTCACTTTCAACACTTTCTTCATCTTCTTCATATTCTTCATCACTGTCCATCTTGTCGAAACGATGTATATTGACATTCTGCCAATTTGTATCGAAGATAGTGAAGGTACCTTCGAAAATTAACGTTGTCCTACACATCGGACAACATTTGGAAGAACTGGAGCACCACCTGTCGATGCATTCTTTGTGAAAACAATGCCTGCAATCGGTTAGGTACAGTTCTCCAGTCAACCTACTCAGACATACGCTGCAGTCTTCCTCAAAAGTTATACCCCTAGGAAAAAAAAAGTACATATTAATTCGCTGTTTGATAGGTACAATATGGTTATCGTTCATTTCATACACATATATTGAACAAAAATTTCTTTATAAAAATGCAACATTCAGAAACTGAAGATAACATTCGATTATATTGTTTCAAAAATAATTAAAGAAAACAATGATGTAAAAGCATTACCTTTCTGTACAGTCGTTGTACAACTTTTCGAAACTGAACTCATATAAATGATCCAAAGACATCTTTTTAGCTTTAAAATTATCTGTTCTGTACTTCACCACTGTTGAACTGATACTAAGCTAGTAAGCGTACCAACACACTTAAGTACTCAAATACGTCAGGCGCGGATCCAGGACCCACTTTTGGGGGGGGGGGGAAATTCTAGATTCTTCCGCCATTTTGGGACGTCATTTTTTTTTGCCGTTCATTAATATGGGTTTTCACAAAATGCATTGAAGGTGGAATGAATAGAATAAAAAATGTCCCCATTCATTTACTTGTATTTTCACATTATATGAAGTAACAAAGTGTATTAATTACATATCGATATTTATTTTGAAGTATCAAACTACTCAAACTGATTTCGTTCTTTAGTTGAACGTTTCGAAATTCAATCTAAACAATGTGAAAAGAGAATATGATTTTTATTTTCGTTCAATTATATCTGATTTATTTTATCACCTTGGTAAAAATAAATATTTCAAAAAAGGGTTAAACTGTCGTTTCTTATTTGTTGACAGATACATTCTAAGAATTATTCATCTGATAATACATTAGATAGTTAAAATTTTCAGAATGGCCGTCAACCTCATTAGGTAAGTCATTATAAATATGACAAATAAATATTTTAAATGTACCTACACTCATTAAGAGTACCTAAGTCAAACTTTTGTTGGTTATCTGATGATGCCACGTTCATTAAACCATTATTTAACTTTCTAATAGATAACAGAGGTATCCATAAGAATTTGTGAATAAACTAAATTAGGTCCTGATATCAGCAACTAAATTCTTATTGTTCAGGGGTCAGTGATAAATAAATACCACGAAAAAAAAATTATAAAACAAATAAACATTTTAAAAAAACTTCAAGAAAAGCGTCTAACTTTTTCTGCTTATCTGATCACGTTATGGTCATTAAAGCATTATTTAATTATTTACTGATAGATAGTTGAATAATTCTCATACTTTCTTCTTAAAGTTATTCAACTATCTGTTTGTAATTAAAAAATGGATTAATAATTTTTTATGCATGATGTTATCAGATAAGTCACTATTGTTTGATGACTTCTTACAAGTTTTTTAAAATGTTTATTTGTCAAGCTATTATGGCTCATGAAATGGCATTTAATAATAACTTACTAATAGATGGCTGTAATTCGCTGTTTGAAAGGTACAATATGGTTATTTTCATTTCAAACACATATATGTATATCTAAATACATATCAGACATTCGAATAAAATTTTTTCCTTTTCAAATTACTCGATTGATCCTAGATAAATTTTTCCGATGAAAAGCTACAATGAGTTGTATTATTTACTTCTTGTCACAAATTTCATAGTTTTTATATTTCTCCTCAATGAAAAAGGTCACAGACATAGACAAGATAATTGTCTTGAGTCTGAATGAAAAAAACCAACAATAAAACAATCATTTATCTTTTCAGAGGCAATTACGAATTTCTTGTATAAACGACCTCAAACTGTCTTTGGATTATTATTGGATTTCGTGTTTAAACACCAAATCTTGCGTGCTTCAGGTAATTATCAAAAACTGACTGCACATATTTCAACCATCTTCAATCAAATAGACCGATAGTAGGAGAAGCTCACACGCGAATCAGCTCAAAAAAAACAGTAGGAGTGGCCTTTATCTGTGACTTCAAGGCTGTGAAAATTTTTGATTTACTTCTCGGAAAACAATTTTTTCATTTTGTTATATTTTATCCTAATTCTGAATAATACTGTGGATTGGCTTGGTTTCTACTTGTTCGAAATTCATTTTAAATCGAAAATTAAATGACAGTCATTATATTTCATCTTTTTTTTTCGTATTCCTGGTACTGTATGCATAATGGAAATTGTTTTGGAGGAAGCTAACCTTATGGTCATCAATATACATACCGGGTGTAATAGGATCATGGTACACACCCCTTATCTCCCTTAAATTTGAAGGTTATAGATTGAAATTTAGGATAATAATAATAATAATAATAGGTATTTATTTCCAGAATTGTATGTACATTACAAAATGATAAAAACAAGTCACAAATTCCTCACAAAAAAATAAATCAATGAACTAATATGTCTATGATATTTGTACATGACAAAAGACTATAAATTCATTTAAAGAATATGGTTCACATTTAATTAACAGTTCGAATAATTGTCTCTTGAAGAGTTTAATTTCTTTAATTGATCTTATTTTTCTAGGTAAATGATTGAACAGTTTCATACTGATTTAGTAATTATAACGCTCTGTACTCGTTAGTCTGTGAATAGGTAATAGATATTCAATCATTATCCTGGTAGGATTCACATTTTTACAATCCTGAAAATAGGAATTGTTCTCAAACAAAAATAACAAGAGTTTATAGATATATAAACCAGGGGAAATTTAATGAAGGAAACATCACTCTTAAATCAAATTTCCCTGTTGGTTTCTTCTTTATTATCTTCTTCATTTTCCTCTTCACTTTCAACACTTTCTTCATCTTCTTCATATTCTTCATCACTGTCCATCTTGTCGAAACGATGTATATTGACATTCTGCCAATTTGTATCGAAGATAGTGAAGGTACCTTCGAAAATTAACGTTGTCCTACACATCGGACAACATTTGGAAGAACTGGAGCACCACCTGTCGATGCATTCTTTGTGAAAACAATGCCTGCAATCGGTTAGGTACAGTTCTCCAGTCAACCTACTCAGACATACGCTGCAGTCTTCCTCAAAAGTTATACCCCTAGGAAAAAAAAAGTACATATTAATTCGCTGTTTGATAGGTACAATATGGTTATCGTTCATTTCATACACATATATTGAACAAAAATTTCTTTATAAAAATGCAACATTCAGAAACTGAAGAAAACATTCGATTATATTGTTTCAAAAATAATTAAAGAAAACAATGATGTAAAAGCATTACCTTTCTGTACAGTCGTTGTACAACTTTTCGAAACTGAACTCATATAAATGATCCAAAGACATCTTTTTAGCTTTGAAATTATCTGTTCTGTACTTCACCACTGTTGAACTGATACTAAGCTAGTAAGCGTACCAACACACTTAAGTACTCAAATACGTCAGGCGCGGATCCAGGACCCACTTTTGGGGGGGGGGAAAATTCTAGATTCTTCCGCCATTTTGGGACGTCATTTTTTTTTGCCGTTCATTAATATGGGTTTTCACAAAATGCATTGAAGGTGGAATGAATAGAATAAAAAATGTCCCCATTCATTTACTTGTATTTTCACATTATATAAAGTAACAAAGTGTATTAATTACATATCGATATTTATTTTGAAGTATCAAACTACTCAAACTGATTTCGTTCTTTAGTTGAACGTTTCGAAATTCAATCTAAACAATGTGAAAAGAGAATATGATTTTTATTTTCGTTCAATTATATCTGATTTATTTTATCACCTTGGTAAAAATAAATATTTCAAAAAAGGGTTAAACTGTCGTTTCTTATTTGTTGACAGATACATTCCAAGAATTATTCATCTGATAATACATTAGATAGTTAAAATTTTCAGAATGGCCGTCAACCTCATTAGGTAAGTCATTATAAATATGACAAATAAATATTTTAAATGTACCTACACTCATTAAGAGTACCTAAGTCAAACTTTTGTTGGTTATCTGATGATGCCACGTTCATTAAACCATTATTTAACTTTCTAATAGATAACAGAGGTATCCATAAGAATTTGTGAATAAACTAAATTAGGTCCTGATATCAGCAACTAAATTCTTATTGTTCAGGGGTCAGTGATAAATAAATACCACGAAAAAAAAATTATAAAACAAATAAACATTTTAAAAAAACTTCAAGAAAAGCGTCTAACTTTTTCTGCTTATCTGATCACGTTATGGTCATTAAAGCATTATTTAATTATTTACTGATAGATAGTTGAATAATTCTCATACTTTCTTCTTAAAGTTATTCAACTATCTGTTTGTAATTAAAAAATGGATTAATAATTTTTTATGCATGATGTTATCAGATAAGTCACTATTGTTTGATGACTTCTTACAAGTTTTTTAAAATGTTTATTTGTCAAGCTATTATGGCTCATGAAATGGCATTTAATAATAACTTACTAATAGATGGCTGTAATTCGCTGTTTGAAAGGTACAATATGGTTATTTTCATTTCAAACACATATATGTATATGTAAATACATATTAGACATTCGAATAAAATTTTTTCCTTTTCAAATTACTCGATTGATCCTAGATAAATTTTTCCGATGAAAAGCTACAATGAGTTGTATTATTTACTTCTTGTCACAAATTTCATAGTTTTTATATTTCTCCTCAATGAAAAAGGTCACAGACATAGACAAGATAATAGTCTTGAGTCTGAATGAAAAAAACCAACAATAAAACAATCATTTATCTTTTCAGAGGCAATTACGAATTTCTTGTATAAACGACCTCAAACTGTCTTTGGATTATTATTGGATTTCGTGTTTAAACACCAAATCTTGCGTGCTTCAGGTAATTATCAAAAACTGACTGCACATATTTCAACCATCTTCAATCAAATAGACCGATAGTAGGAGAAGCTCACACGCGAATCAGCTCAAAAAAAACAGTAGGAGTGGCCTTTATCTGTGACTTCAAGGCTGTGAAAATTTTTGATTTACTTCTCGGAAAACAATTTTTTCATTTTGTTATATTTTATCCTAATTCTAAATAATACTGTGGATTGGCTTGGTTTCTACTTGTTCGAAATTCATTTTAAATCGAAAATTAAATGACAGTCATTATATTTCATCTTTTTTTTTCGTATTCCTGGTACTGTATGCATAATGGAAACTGTTTTGGAGGAAGCTAACCTTATGGTCATCAATATACATACCGGGTGTAATAGGATCATGGTACACACCCCTTATCTCCCTTAAATTTGAAGGTTATAGATTGAAATTTAGGATAATAATAATAATAATAATAGGTATTTATTTCCAGAATTGTATGTACATTACAAAATGATAAAAACAAGTCACAAATTCCTTACAAAAAAATAAATCAATGAACTAATATATCTATGATATTTGTACATGACAAAAGACTATAAATTCATTTAAAGAATATGGTTCACATTTAATTAACAGTTCGAATAATTGTCTCTTGAAGAGTTTAATTTCTTTAATTGATCTTATTTTTCTAGGTAAATAATTGAACAGTTTCATACTGATTTAGTAATTATTACGCTCTGTACTCGTTAGTCTGTGAATAGGTAATAGATATTCAATCATTATCCTGGTAGGATTCACATTTTTACAATCCTGAAAATAGGAATTGTTCTCAAACAAAAATAACAAGAGTTTATAGATATATAAACCAGGGGAAATTTAATGAAGGAAACATCACTCTTAAATTAAATTTCCCTGTTGGTTTCTTCTTTATTATCTTCTTCATTTTCCTCTTCACTTTCAACACTTTCTTCATCTTCTTCATATTCTTCATCACTGTCCATCTTGTCGAAACGATGTATATTGACATTCTGCCAATTTGTATCGAAGATAGTGAAGGTACCTTCGAAAATTAACGTTGTCCTACACATCGGACAACATTTGGAAGAACTGGAGCACCACCTGTCGATGCATTCTTTGTGAAAACAATGCCTGCAATCGGTTAGGTACAGTTCTCCAGTCAACCTACTCAGACATACGCTGCAGTCTTCCTCAAAAGTTATACCCCTAGGAAAAAAAAAGTACATATTAATTCGCTGTTTGATAGGTACAATATGGTTATCTTTCATTTCATACACATATATTGAACAAAAATTTCTTTATAAAAATGCAACATTCAGAAACTGAAGATAACATTCGATTATATTGTTTCAAAAATAATTAAAGAAAACAATGATGTAAAAGCATTACCTTTCTGTACAGTCGTTGTACAACTTTTCGAAACTGAACTCATATAAATGATCCAAAGACATCTTTTTAGCTTTAAAATTATCTGTTCTGTACTTCACCACTGTTGAACTGATACTAAGCTAGTAAGCGTACCAACACACTTAAGTACTCAAATACGTCAGGCGCGGATCCAGGACCCACTTTTGGGGGGGGGGAAAATTCTAGATTCTTCCGCCATTTTGGGACGTCATTTTTTTTTGCCGTTCATTAATATGGGTTTTCACAACATGCATTGAAGGTGGAATGAAGGATTATCAGACCAGGATAACCTCATTCGTCTTGATAGAGCACTCAAGGGAAAAGCTAGGGAAACTGTTAAAGCTCTTCTAATATCTCCAAGCAATGTTTCAAGGATAATCAATATGCTCGAGATGAATTTTGGTAGACCTGAATGGATTGTTCTATCTCTCATGGAAAAAGTGAAGAAAATCAGCCCTGTAAAAGAAGACAGTTTGGAATCCTGTATTTTTTTCTCAAACGCAGTTACTAATATGGTGGTCACGATGAGAAATGTTAATTCTTCACTATATTTGTTCCATCCGGAAATGTTAGTGAATATTGTTGAAAAACTTCCCACCATACAAAAGTACAACTGGGGAAAATATAAATATCAGAAAGATTTACAGGGAATACCAACATCCCTTGAAGATTTTGCAAATTGGTACGAAGAAGAGGTAAATTCTATGGCTTCTACAAGTAATCCATTCCAGAGAAGTAAACACATGTCAAGGAAAGAAACAGTTAGTTTTTCAAAAAAGTCCGAGCCGAGAAAGGCAGAAAATTCCAAAGTTTGTGTATTTTGCCAGAGAACGAATCATAAAATAGAGGAATGTGGTGAATTCATAGAGAAGACTATACCAGAAAGAAGACAATCAGTTATGAATTTGAGATTATGTTTTCTATGTCTCCAATTGGGTCACATGGCTAATAAATGTTTCCTCAGAACGAGATGTGGTATAATGGGTTGTAAAGGAAAGCATAGCAGTCTTCTTCATCTGGCAAGAGATCCAAACAGCTCATATCCAACTTTACAAGATAAAACAGCAGCTTCGAGTGAATTTTGTGCGAAATTGAACGATGTGGATCAAAAAACTCTGCTGAGAATAGCACCAGTTATACTTCGTGGGCCTTATAATGAAATCAAGACATTTGCCTTATTCGATGAAGGCTCCACATGCTCGATGATGGATGAAAATTTAGCTATGAAATTGAACCTCTCTGGACCCATCGTTCCACTCCGTTTTCAATGGACAAATAACATTACCCATTTCGATGATGAATCGAAAATGGTTGATGTTGATATTTCTGCCGACAGCAATAAACAAATCTTCTATAATCTGAAAAATTTGAGGACTGTTAAAAACTTGAGTATACCAAACCAGAAAATCAATGTAGATCTTTTGTCTCAGAATTTCCCACATTTGAACCGGAAAATTCTAGAGGCCGTAGAGAATGCAACTCCAGAAATTCTCATTGGCCAAGACAATTGCGGACTAATTATACCACGTCAGGTCATACAACCAAAAATGAATCAACCTATAATGTCCAAATCCAAATTAGGTTGGACTATTCATGGAGCACTCACTGATTCAACTGATGGAAATGAAATGAATCATGCAACTCTTTGTTGCCGACATATTGAAGATGATGAACTCCATCGTATGGTGAAAGATAGTTTCAAGTTAGAAGCTTTCGGAGTGAATGAAAAAATCATCAGCTCAGTAGAAGATCGCAAAGCACTTGAAATCATGAATAGCACAGCTAAAAGAATTGGTAACCGTTGGGAAATTGGACACCTTTGGAGAAATATGGATGTCGCATTTCCTGACAGCAAAGTAAACGCACTCAACCGTCTTTCCTGCATGGAGAGGAAAATGAAGAAAGATTGTGAATTCGCAAAGCAGTACCGTGAGAAGATCCAGGATTACATCAACAAGGGTTATGCAAGAAAATTAGAGTTAGAGGAGATTACAGAAAATCCGAGAAACTGGTTTTTACCACATTTTGCAGTGTGGAACGTCCATAAGCCCGGTAAAATTAGACTTGTCTTTGACGCTGCTGCAAGATCATTTGGATATAGCCTCAATGACTTTTTACTACAAGGTCCAGACTTTGTTCCTTCCTTGGTTTCCGTTTTATGGCGCTTTAGGCAGGGAAAAATTGCATTTAGTGGGGACATCAGGGAAATGTTTCACCAAGTGTTAATAAAAAAGGAAGATCGATGTGCTCAACGATTTCTTTGGCATGATGAAAATAACCTTGGTGGAATTCCGGATGTTTATGAAATGAATGTTATGATCTTCGGTGCCGTGTCTTCTCCATCCGTAGCCCAATTCATCAAGAACAGGAATGCTGAATGTTTCGAAGATAAATTCCCTGGAATAAGCAGAGCAATGAAGAGACAACATTATGTTGACGATTATTTGGATTCATGTAGCACATACGAGGAAGCTATTCAAAGAGTACGAGATGTAATTTATGTTCATAATCAAGTTGGTTTTGAAATGGTGAAATGGATTAGTAACTCCAAGAGCGTTCTAGAATCAATTCCAAAATGTCTTCGTGCTGAATCAGAAAAAAACATTAAAATTGATTCACAAGAAATCAAAAGAGTTCTTGGATTGTCTTGGTCTCCAGAAACTGACCAATTCATATATTCGCTGAACTTTCACAAAATTCCTATTGAAAAAACATCAGGATCAATAGCACCAACGAAACGGAAGGTCTTGCGGATCATCATGTCAATATTTGATCCTTTCGGGTTTTTGGCAACTTTGATCATAAAGGCGAATGTGTTTTGTGATGCGCGTGATAAGGCTTATTCCTATGTTGCTTACTTCAGAACAGAAGAAAAGGAGGATAATACTGAAACACATGTCTGCTTTGTTACTGCTGAGTATAAAGTTGCGCCATTGACTCAGCAAATCATACCCAAATTAGAGTTACAAGGAGCAGTGTTGGCATGCAGACTATCCAAGAAAATATGGGAAGAAGTTGAACATAAAATTCGCGAAACACATTATTGGACTGATTCATTGGTGGTACTTAAACAAATAAGATCCCAGTCGAGAAGGTTTCCTATGTTCGTGTCATGTCGAATAGGAGAAATCCATGAAAATGCAGATGTTTTCCAGTGGCACTGGGATCCTTCTGAAGAAAATGTAGCAGATCAGGCTACCAAAGAATTGAAAAATATCGATCTTAAACAAGATGGAGATTGGTTTAGCGGACCATCGTTTTTGGGAAAACCAAGGAAATTATGGTATTGTGAGGGTGGCAAAAATTCAAACGAAGAAAGGCATTTATAAAAGACCTGTTACGAAGCTGTGCATCCTTCCGACCACTTAGTGAAGATTTAAGTTCTTCACAGGGGGGAGAAATGTTAAGGCCAAATTCATTTTTTAATTTGACAGACGAGTGAACAGGAAATCAAGGGAGTTTAGTTTTTTGATAGTTCTGAATTGTCAAGTTTTCAAATAAAAAAGTTATTGAAGAATATCACATTTGAATTTACACCATTATTTAACTTTCTAATAGATAACAGAGGTATCCATAAGAATTTGTGAATAAACTAAATTAGGTCCTGATATCAGCAACTAAATTCTTATTGTTCAGGGGTCAGTGATAAATAAATACCACGAAAAAAAAATTATAAAACAAATAAACATTTTAAAAAAACTTCAAGAAAAGCGTCTAACTTTTTCTGCTTATCTGATCACGTTATGGTCATTAAAACATTATTTAATTATTTACCGATAGATAGTTGAATAATTCTCATACTTTCTTCTTAAAGTTATTCAACTATCTGTTTGTAATTAAAAAATGGATTAATAATTTTTTATGCATGATGTTATCAGATAAGTCACTATTGTTTGATGACTTCTTACAAGTTTTTTAAAATGTTTATTTGTCAAGCTATTATGGCTCATGAAATGGCATTTAATAATAACTTACTAATAGATGGCTGTAATTCGCTGTTTGAAAGATACAATATGGTTATTTTCATTTCAAACACATATATGTATATCTAAATACATATTAGACATTCGAATAAAATTTTTTCCTTTTCAAATTACTCGATTGATCCTAGATAAATTTTTTCGATGAAAAGCTACAATGAGTTGTATTATTTACTTCTTGTCACAAATTTCATAGTTTTTATATTTCTCCTCAATGAAAAAGGTCACAGACATAGACAAGATAATTGTCTTGAGTCTGAATGAAAAAAACCAACAATAAAACAATCATTTATCTTTTCAGAGGCAATTACGAATTTCTTGTATAAACGACCTCAAACTGTCTTTGGATTATTATTGGATTTCGTGTTTAAACACCAAATCTTGCGTGCTTCAGGTAATTATCAAAAACTGACTGCACATATTTCAACCATCTTCAATCAAATAGACCGATAGTAGGAGAAGCTCACACGCGAATCAGCTCAAAAAAAACAGTAGGAGTGGCCTTTATCTGTGACTTCAAGGCTGTGAAAATTTTTGATTTACTTCTCGGAAAACAATTTTTTCATTTTGTTATATTTTATCCTAATTCTAAATAATACTGTGGATTGGCTTGGTTTCTACTTGTTCGAAATTCATTTTAAATCGAAAATTAAATGACAGTCATTATATTTCATCTTTTTTTTTCGTATTCCTGGTACTGTATGCATAATGGAAACTGTTTTGGAGGAAGCTAACCTTATGGTCATCAATATACATACCGGGTGTAATAGGATCATGGTACACACCCCTTATCTCCCTTAAATTTGAAGGTTATAGATTGAAATTTAGGATAATAATAATAATAATAATAGGTATTTATTTCCAGAATTGTATGTTCATTACAAAATGATAAAAACAAGTCACAAATTCCTTACAAAAAAATAAATCAATGAACTAATATATCTATGATATTTGTACATGACAAAAGACTATAAATTCATTTAAAGAATATGGTTCACATTTAATTAACAGTTCGAATAATTGTCTCTTGAAGAGTTTAATTTCTTTAATTGATCTTATTTTTCTAGGTAAATGATTGAACAGTTTCATACTGATTTAGTAATTATTACGCTCTGTACTCGTTAGTCTGTGAATAGGTAATAGATATTCAATCATTATCCTGGTAGGATTCACATTTTTACAATCCTGAAAATAGGAATTGTTCTCAAACAAAAATAACAAGAGTTTATAGATATATAAACCAGGGGAAATTTAATGAAGGAAACATCACTCTTAAATTAAATTTCCCTGTTGGTTTCTTCTTTATTATCTTCTTCATTTTCCTCTTCACTTTCAACACTTTCTTCATCTTCTTCATATTCTTCATCACTGTCCATCTTGTCGAAACGATGTATATTGACATTCTGCCAATTTGTATCGAAGATAGTGAAGGTACCTTCGAAAATTAACGTTGTCCTACACATCGGACAACATTTGGAAGAACTGGAGCACCACCTGTCGATGCATTCTTTGTGAAAACAATGCCTGCAATCGGTTAGGTACAGTTCTCCAGTCAACCTACTCAGACATACGCTGCAGTCTTCCTCAAAAGTTATACCCCTAGGAAAAAAAAAGTACATATTAATTCGCTGTTTGATAGGTACAATATGGTTATCGTTCATTTCATACACATATATTGAACAAAAATTTCTTTATAAAAATGCAACATTCAGAAACTGAAGATAACATTCGATTATATTGTTTCAAAAATAATTAAAGAAAACAATGATGTAAAAGCATTACCTTTCTGTACAGTCGTTGTACAACTTTTCGAAACTGAACTCATATAAATGATCCAAAGACATCTTTTTAGCTTTAAAATTATCTGTTCTGTACTTCACCACTGTTGAACTGATACTAAGCTAGTAAGCGTACCAACACACTTAAGTACTCAAATACGTCAGGCGCGGATCCAGGACCCACTTTTGGGGGGGGGGGAAAATTCTAGATTCTTCCGCCATTTTGGGACGTCATTTTTTTTTGCCGTTCATTAATATGGGTTTTCACAAAATGCATTGAAGGTGGAATGAATAGAATAAAAAATGTCCCCATTCATTTACTTGTATTTTCACATTATATGAAGTAACAAAGTGTATTAATTACATATCGATATTTATTTTGAAGTATCAAACTACTCAAACTGATTTCGAAATTCAATCTAAACAATGTGAAAAGAGAATATGATTTTTATTTTCGTTCAATTATATCTGATTTATTTTATCACCTTGGTAAAAATAAATATTTCAAAAAAGGGTTAAACTGTCGTTTCTTATTTATTGACAGATACATTCCAAGAATTATTCATATGATAATACATTAGATAGTTAAAATTTTCAGAATGGCCGTCAACCTCATCAGGTAAGTCATTATAAATATGACAAATAAATATTTTAAATGTACCTACACTCATTAAGAGTACCTAAGTCAAACTTTTGTTGGTTATCTGATGATGCCACGTTCATTAAACCATTATTTAACTTTCTAATAGATAACAGAGGTATCCATAAGAATTTGTGAATAAACTAAATTAGGTCCTGATATCAGCAACTAAATTCTTATTGTTCAGGGGTCAGTGATAAATAAATACCACGAAAAAAAAAATTATAAAACAAATAAACATTTTAAAAAAAATTCAAGAAAAGCGTCTAACTTTTTCTGCTTATCTGATCACGTTATGGTCATTAAAGCATTATTTAATTATTCACTGATAGATAGTTGAATAATTCTCATACTTTCTTCTTAAAGTTATTCAACTATCTGTTTGTAATTAAAAAATGGATTAATAATTTTTTATGCATGATGTTATCAGATAAGTCACTATTGTTTGATGACTTCTTACAAGTTTTTTAAAATGTTTATTTGTCAAGCTATTATGGCTCATGAAATGGCATTTAATAATAACTTACTAATAGATGGCTGTAATTCGCTGTTTGAAAGGTACAATATGGTTATTTTCATTTCAAACACATATATGTATATCTAAATACATATTAGACATTCGAATAAAATTTTTTCCTTTTCAAATTACTCGATTGATCCTAGATAAATTTTTTCGATGAAAAGCTACAATGAGTTGTATTATTTACTTCTTGTCACAAATTTCATAGTTTTTATATTTCTCCTCAATGAAAAAGGTCACAGACATAGACAAGATAATTGTCTTGAGTCTGAATGAAAAAAACCAACAATAAAACAATCATTTATCTTTTCAGAGGCAATTACGAATTTCTTGTATAAACGACCTCAAACTGTCTTTGGATTATTATTGGATTTCGTGTTTAAACACCAAATCTTGCGTGCTTCAGGTAATTATCAAAAACTGACTGCACATATTTCAACCATCTTCAATCAAATAGACCGATAGTAGGAGAAGCTCACACGCGAATCAGCTCAAAAAAAACAGTAGGAGTGGCCTTTATCTGTGACTTCAAGGCTGTGAAAATTTTTGATTTACTTCTCGGAAAACAATTTTTTCATTTTGTTATATTTTATCCTAATTCTAAATAATACTGTGGATTGGCTTGGTTTCTACTTGTTCGAAATTCATTTTAAATCGAAAATTAAATGACAGTCATTATATTTCATCTTTTTTTTTCGTATTCCTGGTACTGTATGCATAATGGAAACTGTTTTGGAGGAAGCTAACCTTATGGTCATCAATATACATACCGGGTGTAATAGGATCATGGTACACACCCCTTATCTCCCTTAAATTTGAAGGTTATAGATTGAAATTTAGGATAATAATAATAATAATAATAGGTATTTATTTCCAGAATTGTATGTTCATTACAAAATGATAAAAACAAGTCACAAATTCCTTACAAAAAAATAAATCAATGAACTAATATATCTATGATATTTGTACATGACAAAAGACTATAAATTCATTTAAAGAATATGGTTCACATTTAATTAACAGTTCGAATAATTGTCTCTTGAAGAGTTTAATTTCTTTAATTGATCTTATTTTTCTAGGTAAATGATTGAACAGTTTCATACTGATTTAGTAATTATTACGCTCTGTACTCGTTAGTCTGTGAATAGGTAATAGATATTCAATCATTATCCTGGTAGGATTCACATTTTTACAATCCTGAAAATAGGAATTGTTCTCAAACAAAAATAACAAGAGTTTATAGATATATAAACCAGGGGAAATTTAATGAAGGAAACATCACTCTTAAATTAAATTTCCCTGTTGGTTTCTTCTTTATTATCTTCTTCATTTTCCTCTTCACTTTCAACACTTTCTTCATCTTCTTCATATTCTTCATCACTGTCCATCTTGTCGAAACGATGTATATTGACATTCTGCCAATTTGTATCGAAGATAGTGAAGGTACCTTCGAAAATTAACGTTGTCCTACACATCGGACAACATTTGGAAGAACTGGAGCACCACCTGTCGATGCATTCTTTGTGAAAACAATGCCTGCAATCGGTTAGGTACAGTTCTCCAGTCAACCTACTCAGACATACGCTGCAGTCTTCCTCAAAAGTTATACCCCTAGGAAAAAAAAAGTACATATTAATTCGCTGTTTGATAGGTACAATATGGTTATCGTTCATTTCATACACATATATTGAACAAAAATTTCTTTATAAAAATGCAACATTCAGAAACTGAAGATAACATTCGATTATATTGTTTCAAAAATAATTAAAGAAAACAATGATGTAAAAGCATTACCTTTCTGTACAGTCGTTGTACAACTTTTCGAAACTGAACTCATATAAATGATCCAAAGACATCTTTTTAGCTTTAAAATTATCTGTTCTGTACTTCACCACTGTTGAACTGATACTAAGCTAGTAAGCGTACCAACACACTTAAGTACTCAAATACGTCAGGCGCGGATCCAGGACCCACTTTTGGGGGGGGGGGAAAATTCTAGATTCTTCCGCCATTTTGGGACGTCATTTTTTTTTGCCGTTCATTAATATGGGTTTTCACAAAATGCATTGAAGGTGGAATGAATAGAATAAAAAATGTCCCCATTCATTTACTTGTATTTTCACATTATATGAAGTAACAAAGTGTATTAATTACATATCGATATTTATTTTGAAGTATCAAACTACTCAAACTGATTTCGAAATTCAATCTAAACAATGTGAAAAGAGAATATGATTTTTATTTTCGTTCAATTATATCTGATTTATTTTATCACCTTGGTAAAAATAAATATTTCAAAAAAGGGTTAAACTGTCGTTTCTTATTTATTGACAGATACATTCCAAGAATTATTCATATGATAATACATTAGATAGTTAAAATTTTCAGAATGGCCGTCAACCTCATCAGGTAAGTCATTATAAATATGACAAATAAATATTTTAAATGTACCTACACTCATTAAGAGTACCTAAGTCAAACTTTTGTTGGTTATCTGATGATGCCACGTTCATTAAACCATTATTTAACTTTCTAATAGATAACAGAGGTATCCATAAGAATTTGTGAATAAACTAAATTAGGTCCTGATATCAGCAACTAAATTCTTATTGTTCAGGGGTCAGTGATAAATAAATACCACGAAAAAAAAAATTATAAAACAAATAAACATTTTAAAAAAAATTCAAGAAAAGCGTCTAACTTTTTCTGCTTATCTGATCACGTTATGGTCATTAAAGCATTATTTAATTATTCACTGATAGATAGTTGAATAATTCTCATACTTTCTTCTTAAAGTTATTCAACTATCTGTTTGTAATTAAAAAATGGATTAATAATTTTTTATGCATGATGTTATCAGATAAGTCACTATTGTTTGATGACTTCTTACAAGTTTTTTAAAATGTTTATTTGTCAAGCTATTATGGCTCATGAAATGGCATTTAATAATAACTTACTAATAGATGGCTGTAATTCGCTGTTTGAAAGGTACAATATGGTTATTTTCATTTCAAACACATATATGTATATCTAAATACATATTAGACATTCGAATAAAATTTTTTCCTTTTCAAATTACTCGATTGATCCTAGATAAATTTTTTCGATGAAAAGCTACAATGAGTTGTATTATTTACTTCTTGTCACAAATTTCATAGTTTTTATATTTCTCCTCAATGAAAAAGGTCACAGACATAGACAAGATAATTGTCTTGAGTCTGAATGAAAAAAACCAACAATAAAACAATCATTTATCTTTTCAGAGGCAATTACGAATTTCTTGTATAAACGACCTCAAACTGTCTTTGGATTATTATTGGATTTCGTGTTTAAACACCAAATCTTGCGTGCTTCAGGTAATTATCAAAAACTGACTGCACATATTTCAACCATCTTCAATCAAATAGACCGATAGTAGGAGAAGCTCACACGCGAATCAGCTCAAAAAAAACAGTAGGAGTGGCCTTTATCTGTGACTTCAAGGCTGTGAAAATTTTTGATTTACTTCTCGGAAAACAATTTTTTCATTTTGTTATATTTTATCCTAATTCTAAATAATACTGTGGATTGGCTTGGTTTCTACTTGTTCGAAATTCATTTTAAATCGAAAATTAAATGACAGTCATTATATTTCATCTTTTTTTTTCGTATTCCTGGTACTGTATGCATAATGGAAACTGTTTTGGAGGAAGCTAACCTTATGGTCATCAATATACATACCGGGTGTAATAGGATCATGGTACACACCCCTTATCTTCCTTAAATTTGAAGGTTATAGATTGAAATTTAGGATAATAATAATAATAGGTATTTATTTCCAGAATTGTATGTACATTACAAAATGATAAAAACAAGTCACAAATTCCTTACAAAAAAATAAATCAATGAACTAATATATCTAGGATATTTGTACATGACAAAAGACTATAAATTCATTTAAAGAATATGGTTCACATTTAATTAACAGTTCGAATAATTGTCTCTTGAAGAGTTTAATTTCTTTAATTGATCTTATTTTTCTAGGTAAATGATTGAACAGTTTCATACTGATTTAGTAATTATTACGCTCTGTACTCGTTAGTCTGTGAATAGGTAATAGATATTCAATCATTATCCTGGTAGGATTCACATTTTTACAATCCTGAAAATAGGAAATTTAATGAAGGAAACATCACTCTTAAATTAAATTTCCCTGTTGGTTTCTTCTTTATTATCTTCTTCATTTTCCTCTTCACTTTCAACACTTTCTTCATCTTCTTCATATTCTTCATCACTGTCCATCTTGTCGAAACGATGTATATTGACATTCTGCCAATTTGTATCGAAGATAGTGAAGGTACCTTCGAAAATTAACGTTGTCCTACACATCGGACAACATTTGGAAGAACTGGAGCACCACCTGTCGATGCATTCTTTGTGAAAACAATGCCTGCAATCGGTTAGGTACAGTTCTCCAGTCAACCTACTCAGACATACGCTGCAGTCTTCCTCAAAAGTTATACCCCTAGGAAAAAAAAAGTACATATTAATTCGCTGTTTGATAGGTACAATATGGTTATCGTTCATTTCATACACATATATTGAACAAAAATTTCTTTATAAAAATGCAACATTCAGAAACTGAAGATAACATTCGATTATATTGTTTCAAAAATAATTAAAGAAAACAATGATGTAAAAGCATTACCTTTCTGTACAGTCGTTGTACAACTTTTCGAAACTGAACTCATATAAATGATCCAAAGACATCTTTTTAGCTTTAAAATTATCTGTTCTGTACTTCACCACTGTTGAACTGATACTAAGCTAGTAAGCGTACCAACACACTTAAGTACTCAAATACGTCAGGCGCGGATCCAGGACCCACTTTTGGGGGGGGGGGGAAATTCTAGATTCTTCCGCCATTTTGGGACGTCATTTTTTTTTGCCGTTCATTAATATGGGTTTTCACAAAATGCATTGAAGGTGGAATGAATAGAATAAAAAATGTCCCCATTCATTTACTTGTATTTTCACATTATATGAAGTAACAAAGTGTATTAATTACATATCGATATTTATTTTGAAGTATCAAACTACTCAAACTGATTTCGTTCTTTAGTTGAACGTTTCGAAATTCAATCTAAACAATGTGAAAAGAGAATATGATTTTTATTTTCGTTCAATTATATCTGATTTATTTTATCACCTTGGTAAAAATAAATATTTCAAAAAAGGGTTAAACTGTCGTTTCTTATTTGTTGACAGATACATTCCAAGAATTATTCATCTGATAATACATTAGATAGTTAAAATTTTCAGAATGGTCGTCAACCTCATTAGGTAAGTCATTATAAATATGACAAATAAATATTTTAAATGTACCTACACTCATTAAGAGTACCTAAGTCAAACTTTTGTTGGTTATCTGATGATGCCACGTTCATTAAACCATTATTTAACTTTCTAATAGATAACAGAGGTATCCATAAGAATTTGTGAATAAACTAAATTAGGTCCTGATATCAGCAACTAAATTCTTATTGTTCAGGGGTCAGTGATAAATAAATACCACGAAAAAAAAATTATAAAACAAATAAACATTTTAAAAAAACTTCAAGAAAAGCGTCTAACTTTTTCTGCTTATCTGATCACGTTATGGTCATTAAAGCATTATTTAATTATTTACTGATAGATAGTTGAATAATTCTCATACTTTCTTCTTAAAGTTATTCAACTATCTGTTTGTAATTAAAAAATGGATTAATAATTTTTTATGCATGATGTTATCAGATAAGTCACTATTGTTTGATGACTTCTTACAAGTTTTTTAAAATGTTTATTTGTCAAGCTATTATGGCTCATGAAATGGCATTTAATAATAACTTACTAATAGATGGCTGTAATTCGCTGTTTGAAAGGTACAATATGGTTATTTTCATTTCAAACACATATATGTATATCTAAATACATATTAGACATTCGAATAAAATTTTTTCCTTTTCAAATTACTCGATTGATCCTAGATAAATTTTTCCGATGAAAAGCTACAATGAGTTGTATTATTTACTTCTTGTCACAAATTTCATAGTTTTTATATTTCTCCTCAATGAAAAAGGTCACAGACATAGACAAGATAATTGTCTTGAGTCTGAATGAAAAAAACCAACAATAAAACAATCATTTATCTTTTCAGAGGCAATTACGAATTTCTTGTATAAACGACCTCAAACTGTCTTTGGATTATTATTGGATTTCGTGTTTAAACACCAAATCTTGCGTGCTTCAGGTAATTATCAAAAACTGACTGCACATATTTCAACCATCTTCAATCAAATAGACCGATAGTAGGAGAAGCTCACACGCGAATCAGCTCAAAAAAAACAGTAGGAGTGGCCTTTATCTGTGACTTCAAGGCTGTGAAAATTTTTGATTTACTTCTCGGAAAACAATTTTTTCATTTTGTTATATTTTATCCTAATTCTAAATAATACTGTGGATTGGCTTGGTTTCTACTTGTTCGAAATTCATTTTAAATCGAAAATTAAATGACAGTCATTATATTTCATCTTTTTTTTTCGTATTCCTGGTACTGTATGCATAATGGAAACTGTTTTGGAGGAAGCTAACCTTATGGTCATCAATATACATACCGGGTGTAATAGGATCATGGTACACACCCCTTATCTCCCTTAAATTTGAAGGTTATAGATTGAAATTTAGGATAATAATAATAATAATAATAGGTATTTATTTCCAGAATTGTATGTACATTACAAAATGATAAAAACAAGTCACAAATTCCTTACAAAAAAATAAATCAATGAACTAATATATCTATGATATTTGTACATGACAAAAGACTATAAATTCATTTAAAGAATATGGTTCACATTTAATTAACAGTTCGAATAATTGTCTCTTGAAGAGTTTAATTTCTTTAATTGATCTTATTTTTCTAGGTAAATGATTGAACAGTTTCATACTGATTTAGTAATTATTACGCTCTGTACTCGTTAGTCTGTGAATAGGTAATAGATATTCAATCATTATCCTGGTAGGATTCACATTTTTACAATCCTGAAAATAGGAATTGTTCTCAAACAAAAATAACAAGAGTTTATAGATATATAAACAAGGGGAAATTTAATGAAGGAAACATCACTCTTAAATTAAATTTCCCTGTTGGTTTCTTCTTTATTATCTTCTTCATTTTCCTCTTCACTTTCAACACTTTCTTCATCTTCTTCATATTCTTCATCACTGTCCATCTTGTCGAAACGATGTATATTGACATTCTGCCAATTTGTATCGAAGATAGTGAAGGTACCTTCGAAAATTAACGTTGTCCTACACATCGGACAACATTTGGAAGAACTGGAGCACCACCTGTCGATGCATTCTTTGTGAAAACAATGCCTGCAATCGGTTAGGTACAGTTCTCCAGTCAACCTACTCAGACATACGCTGCAGTCTTCCTCAAAAGTTATACCCCTAGGAAAAAAAAGTACATATTAATTCGCTGTTTGATAGGTACAATATGGTTATCGTTCATTTCATACACATATATTGAACAAAAATTTCTTTATAAAAATGCAACATTCAGAAACTGAAGATAACATTCGATTATATTGTTTCAAAAATAATTAAAGAAAACAATGATGTAAAAGCATTACCTTTCTGTACAGTCGTTGTACAACTTTTCGAAACTGAACTCATATAAATGATCCAAAGACATCTTTTTAGCTTTAAAATTATCTGTTCTGTACTTCACCACTGTTGAACTGATACTAAGCTAGTAAGCGTACCAACACACTTAAGTACTCAAATACGTCAGGCGCGGATCCAGGACCCACTTTTGGGGGGGGGGGGAAATTCTAGATTCTTCCGCCATTTTGGGACGTCATTTTTTTTTGCCGTTCATTAATATGGGTTTTCACAAAATGCATTGAAGGTGGAATGAATAGAATAAAAAATGTCCCCATTCATTTACTTGTATTTTCACATTATATGAAGTAACAAAGTGTATTAATTACATATCGATATTTATTTTGAAGTATCAAACTACTCAAACTGATTTCGTTCTTTAGTTGAACGTTTCGAAATTCAATCTAAACAATGTGAAAAGAGAATATGATTTTTATTTTCGTTCAATTATATCTGATTTATTTTATCACCTTGGTAAAAATAAATATTTCAAAAAAGGGTTAAACTGTCGTTTCTTATTTGTTGACAGATACATTCCAAGAATTATTCATCTGATAATACATTAGATAGTTAAAATTTTCAGAATGGCCGTCAACCTCATTAGGTAAGTCATTATAAATATGACAAATAAATATTTTAAATGTACCTACACTCATTAAGAGTACCTAAGTCAAACTTTTGTTGGTTATCTGATGATGCCACGTTCATTAAACCATTATTTAACTTTCTAATAGATAACAGAGGTATCCATAAGAATTTGTGAATAAACTAAATTAGGTCCTGATATCAGCAACTAAATTCTTATTGTTCAGGGGTCAGTGATAAATAAATACCACGAAAAAAAAATTATAAAACAAATAAACATTTTAAAAAAACTTCAAGAAAAGCGTCTAACTTTTTCTGCTTATCTGATCACGTTATGGTCATTAAAGCATTATTTAATTATTTACTGATAGATAGTTGAATAATTCTCATACTTTCTTCTTAAAGTTATTCAACTATCTGTTTGTAATTAAAAAATGGATTAATAATTTTTTATGCATGATGTTATCAGATAAGTCACTATTGTTTGATGACTTCTTACAAGTTTTTTAAAATGTTTATTTGTCAAGCTATTATGGCTCATGAAATGGCATTTAATAATAACTTACTAATAGATGGCTGTAATTCGCTGTTTGAAAGGTACAATATGGTTATTTTCATTTCAAACACATATATGTATATCTAAATACATATTAGACATTCGAATAAAATTTTTTCCTTTTCAAATTACTCGATTGATCCTAGATAAATTTTTCCGATGAAAAGCTACAATGAGTTGTATTATTTACTTCTTGTCACAAATTTCATAGTTTTTATATTTCTCCTCAATGAAAAAGGTCACAGACATAGACAAGATAATTGTCTTGAGTCTGAATGAAAAAAACCAACAATAAAACAATCATTTATCTTTTCAGAGGCAATTACGAATTTCTTGTATAAACGACCTCAAACTGTCTTTGGATTATTATTGGATTTCGTGTTTAAACACCAAATCTTGCGTGCTTCAGGTAATTATCAAAAACTGACTGCACATATTTCAACCATCTTCAATCAAATAGACCGATAGTAGGAGAAGCTCACACGCGAATCAGCTCAAAAAAAACAGTAGGAGTGGCCTTTATCTGTGACTTCAAGGCTGTGAAAATTTTTGATTTACTTCTCGGAAAACAATTTTTTCATTTTGTTATATTTTATCCTAATTCTAAATAATACTGTGGATTGGCTTGGTTTCTACTTGTTCGAAATTCATTTTAAATCGAAAATTTAATGACAGTCATTATATTTCATCTTTTTTTTTCGTATTCCTGGTACTGTATGCATAATGGAAACTGTTTTGGAGGAAGTTAACCTTATGGTCATCAATATACATACCGGGTGTAATAGGATCATGGTACACAACCCTTATCTCCCTAAGGGTAAAAATAAATATTTCAAAAAAGGGTTGAACTGTCGTTTCTTATTTGTTGACAGATACATTCCAAGAATTATTCATCTGATAATACATTAGATAGTTAAAATTTTCAGAATGGCCGTCAACCTCATTAGGTAAGTCATTATAAATATGACAAATAAATATTTTAAATGTACCTACACTCATTAAGAGTACCTAAGTCAAACTTTTGTTGGTTATCTGATGATGCCACGTTCATTAAACCATTATTTAACTTTCTAATAGATAACAGAGGTATCCATAAGAATTTGTGAATAAACTAAATTAGGTCCTGATATCAGCAACTAAATTCTTATTGTTCAGGGGTCAGTGATAAATAAATACCACGAAAAAAAAATTATAAAACAAATAAACATTTTAAAAAAACTTCAAGAAAAGCGTCTAACTTTTTCTGCTTATCTGATCACGTTATGGTCATTAAAGCATTATTTAATTATTTACTGATAGATAGTTGAATAATTCTCATACTTTCTTCTTAAAGTTATTCAACTATCTGTTTGTAATTAAAAAATGGATTAATAATTTTTTATGCATGATGTTATCAGATAAGTCACTATTGTTTGATGACTTCTTACAAGTTTTTTAAAATGTTTATTTGTCAAGCTATTATGGCTCATGAAATGGCATTTAATAATAACTTACTAATAGATGGCTGTAATTCGCTGTTTGAAAGGTACAATATGGTTATTTTCATTTCAAACACATATATGTATATCTAAATACATATTAGACATTCGAATAAAATTTTTTCCTTTTCAAATTACTCGATTGATCCTAGATAAATTTTTCCGATGAAAAGCTACAATGAGTTGTATTATTTACTTCTTGTCACAAATTTCATAGTTTTTATATTTCTCCTCAATGAAAAAGGTCACAGACATAGACAAGATAATTGTCTTGAGTCTGAATGAAAAAAACCAACAATAAAACAATCATTTATCTTTTCAGAGGCAATTACGAATTTCTTGTATAAACGACCTCAAACTGTCTTTGGATTATTATTGGATTTCGTGTTTAAACACCAAATCTTGCGTGCTTCAGGTAATTATCAAAAACTGACTGCACATATTTCAACCATCTTCAATCAAATAGACCGATAGTAGGAGAAGCTCACACGCGAATCAGCTCAAAAAAAACAGTAGGAGTGGCCTTTATCTGTGACTTCAAGGCTGTGAAAATTTTTGATTTACTTCTCGGAAAACAATTTTTTCATTTTGTTATATTTTATCCTAATTCTAAATAATACTGTGGATTGGCTTGGTTTCTACTTGTTCGAAATTCATTTTAAATCGAAAATTAAATGACAGTCATTATATTTCATCTTTTTTTTTCGTATTCCTGGTACTGTATGCATAATGGAAACTGTTTTGGAGGAAGCTAACCTTATGGTCATCAATATACATACCGGGTGTAATAGGATCATGGTACACACCCCTTATCTCCCTTAAATTTGAAGGTTATAGATTGAAATTTAGGATAATAATAATAATAATAATAGGTATTTATTTCCAGAATTGTATGTACATTACAAAATGATAAAAACAAGTCACAAATTCCTTACAAAAAAATAAATCAATGAACTAATATATCTATGATATTTGTACATGACAAAAGACTATAAATTCATTTAAAGAATATGGTTCACATTTAATTAACAGTTCGAATAATTGTCTCTTGAAGAGTTTAATTTCTTTAATTGATCTTATTTTTCTAGGTAAATGATTGAACAGTTTCATACTGATTTAGTAATTATTACGCTCTGTACTCGTTAGTCTGTGAATAGGTAATAGATATTCAATCATTATCCTGGTAGGATTCACATTTTTACAATCCTGAAAATAGGAATTGTTCTCAAACAAAAATAACAAGAGTTTATAGATATATAAACCAGGGGAAATTTAATGAAGGAAACATCACTCTTAAATTAAATTTCCCTGTTGGTTTCTTCTTTATTATCTTCTTCATTTTCCTCTTCCCTTTCAACACTTTCTTCATCTTCTTCATATTCTTCATCACTGTCCATCTTGTCGAAACGATGTATATTGACATTCTGCCAATTTGTATCGAAGATAGTGAAGGTACCTTCGAAAATTAACGTTGTCCTACACATCGGACAACATTTGGAAGAACTGGAGCACCACCTGTCGATGCATTCTTTGTGAAAACAATGCCTGCAATCGGTTAGGTACAGTTCTCCAGTCAACCTACTCAGACATACGCTGCAGTCTTCCTCAAAAGTTATACCCCTAGGAAAAAAAAAGTACATATTAATTCGCTGTTTGATAGGTACAATATGGTTATCGTTCATTTCATACACATATATTGAACAAAAATTTCTTTATAAAAATGCAACATTCAGAAACTGAAGATAACATTCGATTATATTGTTTCAAAAATAATTAAAGAAAACAATGATGTAAAAGCATTACCTTTCTGTACAGTCGTTGTACAACTTTTCGAAACTGAACTCATATAAATGATCCAAAGACATCTTTTTAGCTTTAAAATTATCTGTTCTGTACTTCACCACTGTTGAACTGATACTAAGCTAGTAAGCGTACCAACACACTTAAGTACTCAAATACGTCAGGCGCGGATCCAGGACCCACTTTTGGGGGGGGGGGGAAATTCTAGATTCTTCCGCCATTTTGGGACGTCATTTTTTTTTGCCGTTCATTAATATGGGTTTTCACAAAATGCATTGAAGGTGGAATGAATAGAATAAAAAATGTCCCCATTCATTTACTTGTATTTTCACATTATATGAAGTAACAAAGTGTATTAATTACATATCGATATTTATTTTGAAGTATCAAACTACTCAAACTGATTTCGAAATTCAATCTAAACAATGTGAAAAGGGAATATGATTTTTATTTTCGTTCAATTATATCTGATTTATTTTATCACCTTGGTAAAAATAAATATTTCAAAAAAGGGTTAAACTGTCGTTTCTTATTTGTTGACAGATACATTCCAAGAATTATTCATCTGATAATACATTAGATAGTTAAAATTTTCAGAATGGCCGTCAACCTCATTAGGTAAGTCATTATAAATATGACAAATAAATATTTTAAATGTACCTACACTCATTAAGAGTACCTAAGTCAAACTTTTGTTGGTTATCTGATGATGCCACGTTCATTAAACCATTATTTAACTTTCTAATAGATAACAGAGGTATCCATAAGAATTTGTGAATAAACTAAATTAGGTCCTGATATCAGCAACTAAATTCTTATTGTTCAGGGGTCAGTGATAAATAAATACCACGAAAAAAAAATTATAAAACAAATAAACATTTTAAAAAAACTTCAAGAAAAGCGTCTAACTTTTTCTGCTTATCTGATCACGTTATGGTCATTAAAGCATTATTTAATTATTTACTGATAGATAGTTGAATAATTCTCATACTTTCTTCTTAAAGTTATTCAACTATCTGTTTGTAATTAAAAAATGGATTAATAATTTTTTATGCATGATGTTATCAGATAAGTCACTATTGTTTGATGACTTCTTACAAGTTTTTTAAAATGTTTATTTGTCAAGCTATTATGGCTCATGAAATGGCATTTAATAATAACTTACTAATAGATGGCTGTAATTCGCTGTTTGAAAGGTACAATATGGTTATTTTCATTTCAAACACATATATGTATATCTAAATACATATTAGACATTCGAATAAAATTTTTTCCTTTTCAAATTACTCGATTGATCCTAGATAAATTTTTTCGATGAAAAGCTACAATGAGTTGTATTATTTACTTCTTGTCACAAATTTCATAGTTTTTATACTTCTCCTCAATGAAAAAGGTCACAGACATAGACAAGATAATTGTCTTGTGTCTGAATGAAAAAAACCAACAATAAAACAATCATTTATCTTTTCAGAGGCAATTACGAATTTCTTGTATAAACGACCTCAAACTGTCTTTGGATTATTATTGGATTTCGTGTTTAAACACCAAATCTTGCGTGCTTCAGGTAATTATCAAAAACTGACTGCACATATTTCAACCATCTTCAATCAAATAGACCGATAGTAGGAGAAGCTCACACGCGAATCAGCTCAAAAAAAACAGTAGGAGTGGCCTTTATCTGTGACTTCAAGGCTGTGAAAATTTTTGATTTACTTCTCGGAAAACAATTTTTTCATTTTGTTATATTTTATCCTAATTCTAAATAATACTGTGGATTGGCTTGGTTTCTACTTGTTCGAAATTCATTTTAAATCGAAAATTAAATGACAGTCATTATATTTCATCTTTTTTTTTTCGTATTCCTGGTACTGTATGCATAATGGAAACTGTTTTGGAGGAAGCTAACCTTATGGTCATCAATATACATACCGGGTGTAATAGGATCATGGTACACACCCCTTATCTCCCTTAAATTTGAAGGTTATAGATTGAAATTTAGGATAATAATAATAATAGGTATTTATTTCCAGAATTGTATGTACATTACAAAATGATAAAAACAAGTCACAAATTCCTTACAAAAAAATAAATCAATGAACTAATATATCTATGATATTTGTACATGACAAAAGACTATAAATTCATTTAAAGAATATGGTTCACATTTAATTAACAGTTCGAATAATTGTCTCTTGAAGAGTTTAATTTCTTTAATTGATCTTATTTTTCTAGGTAAATGATTGAACAGTTTCATACTGATTTAGTAATTATTACGCTCTGTACTCGTTAGTCTGTGAATAGGTAATAGATATTCAATCATTATCCTGGTAGGATTCACATTTTTACAATCCTGAAAATAGGAATTGTTCTCAAACAAAAATAACAAGAGTTTATAGATATATAAACCAGGGGAAATTTAATGAAGGAAACATCACTCTTAAATTAAATTTCCCTGTTGGTTTCTTCTTTATTATCTTCTTCATTTTCCTCTTCACTTTCAACACTTTCTTCATCTTCTTCATATTCTTCATCACTGTCCATCTTGTCGAAACGATGTATATTGACATTCTGCCAATTTGTATCGAAGATAGTGAAGGTACCTTCGAAAATTAACGTTGTCCTACACATCGGACAACATTTGGAAGAACTGGAGCACCACCTGTCGATGCATTCTTTGTGAAAACAATGCCTGCAATCGGTTAGGTACAGTTCTCCAGTCAACCTACTCAGACATACGCTGCAGTCTTCCTCAAAAGTTATACCCCTAGGAAAAAAAAAGTACATATTAATTCGCTGTTTGATAGGTACAATATGGTTATCGTTCATTTCATACACATATATTGAACAAAAATTTCTTTATAAAAATGCAACATTCAGAAACTGAAGATAACATTCGATTATATTGTTTCAAAAATAATTAAAGAAAACAATGATGTAAAAGCATTACCTTTCTGTACAGTCGTTGTACAACTTTTCGAAACTGAACTCATATAAATGATCCAAAGACATCTTTTTAGCTTTAAAATTATCTGTTCTGTACTTCACCACTGTTGAACTGATACTAAGCTAGTAAGCGTACCAACACACTTAAGTACTCAAATACGTCAGGCGCGGATCCAGGACCCACTTTTGGGGGGGGGGGGGAAATTCTAGATTCTTCCGCCATTTTGGGACGTCATTTTTTTTTGCCGTTCATTAATATGGGTTTTCACAAAATGCATTGAAGGTGGAATGAATAGAATAAAAAATGTCCCCATTCATTTACTTGTATTTTCACATTATATGAAGTAACAAAGTGTATTAATTACATATCGATATTTATTTTGAAGTATCAAACTACTCAAACTGATTTCGAAATTCAATCTAAACAATGTGAAAAGGGAATATGATTTTTATTTTCGTTCAATTATATCTGATTTATTTTATCACCTTGGTAAAAATAAATATTTCAAAAAAGGGTTAAACTGTCGTTTCTTATTTGTTGACAGATACATTCCAAGAATTATTCATCTGATAATACATTAGATAGTTAAAATTTTCAGAATGGCCGTCAACCTCATTAGGTAAGTCATTATAAATATGACAAATAAATATTTTAAATGTACCTACACTCATTAAGAGTACCTAAGTCAAACTTTTGTTGGTTATCTGATGATGCCACGTTCATTAAACCATTATTTAACTTTCTAATAGATAACAGAGGTATCCATAAGAATTTGTGAATAAACTAAATTAGGTCCTGATATCAGCAACTAAATTCTTATTGTTCAGGGGTCAGTGATAAATAAATACCACGAAAAAAAAATTATAAAACAAATAAACATTTTAAAAAAACTTCAAGAAAAGCGTCTAACTTTTTCTGCTTATCTGATCACGTAATGGTCATTAAAGCATTATTTAATTATTTACTGATAGATAGTTGAATAATTCTCATACTTTCTTCTTAAAGTTATTCAACTATCTGTTTGTAATTAAAAAATGGATTAATAATTTTTTATGCATGATGTTATCAGATAAGTCACTATTGTTTGATGACTTCTTACAAGTTTTTTAAAATGTTTATTTGTCAAGCTATTATGGCTCATGAAATGGCATTTAATAATAACTTACTAATAGATGGCTGTAATTCGCTGTTTGAAAGGTACAATATGGTTATTTTCATTTCAAACACATATATGTATATCTAAATACATATTAGACATTCGAATAAAATTTTTTCCTTTTCAAATTACTCGATTGATCCTAGATAAATTTTTCCGATGAAAAGCTACAATGAGTTGTATTATTTACTTCTTGTCACAAATTTCATAGTTTTTATATTTCTCCTCAATGAAAAAGGTCACAGACATAGACAAGATAATTGTCTTGAGTCTGAATGAAAAAAACCAACAATAAAACAATCATTTATCTTTTCAGAGGCAATTACGAATTTCTTGTATAAACGACCTCAAACTGTCTTTGGATTATTATTGGATTTCGTGTTTAAACACCAAATCTTGCGTGCTTCAGGTAATTATCAAAAACTGACTGCACATATTTCAACCATCTTCAATCAAATAGACCGATAGTAGGAGAAGCTCACACGCGAATCAGCTCAAAAAAAACAGTAGGAGTGGCCTTTATCTGTGACTTCAAGGCTGTGAAAATTTTTGATTTACTTCTCGGAAAACAATTTTTTCATTTTGTTATATTTTATCCTAATTCTAAATAATACTGTGGATTGGCTTGGTTTCTACTTGTTCGAAATTCATTTTAAATCGAAAATTAAATGACAGTCATTATATTTCATCTTTTTTTTTCGTATTCCTGGTACTGTATGCATAATGGAAACTGTTTTGGAGGAAGCTAACCTTATGGTCATCAATATACATACCGGGCGTAATAGGATCATGGTACACACCCCTTATCTCCCTTAAATTTGAAGGTTATAGATTGAAATTTAGGATAATAATAATAATAATAATAGGTATTTATTTCCAGAATTGTATGTACATTACAAAATGATAAAAACAAGTCACAAATTCCTTACAAAAAAATAAATCAATGAACTAATATATCTATGATATTTGTACATGACAAAAGACTATAAATTCATTTAAAGAATATGGTTCACATTTAATTAACAGTTCGAATAATTGTCTCTTGAAGAGTTTAATTTCTTTAATTGATCTTATTTTTCTAGGTAAATGATTGAACAGTTTCATACTGATTTAGTAATTATTACGCTCTGTACTCGTTAGTCTGTGAATAGGTAATAGATATTCAATCATTATCCTGGTAGGATTCACATTTTTACAATCCTGAAAATAGGAATTGTTCTCAAACAAAAATAACAAGAGTTTATAGATATATAAACCAGGGGAAATTTAATGAAGGAAACATCACTCTTAAATTAAATTTCCCTGTTGGTTTCTTCTTTATTATCTTCTTCATTTTCCTCTTCACTTTCAACACTTTCTTCATCTTCTTCATATTCTTCATCACTGTCCATCTTGTCGAAACGATGTATATTGACATTCTGCCAATTTGTATCGAAGATAGTGAAGGTACCTTCGAAAATTAACGTTGTCCTACACATCGGACAACATTTGGAAGAACTGGAGCACCACCTGTCGATGCATTCTTTGTGAAAACAATGCCTGCAATCGGTTAGGTACAGTTCTCCAGTCAACCTACTCAGACATACGCTGCAGTCTTCCTCAAAAGTTATACCCCTAGGAAAAAAAAAGTACATATTAATTCGCTGTTTGATAGGTACAATATGGTTATCGTTCATTTCATACACATATATTGAACAAAAATTTCTTTATAAAAATGCAACATTCAGAAACTGAAGATAACATTCGATTATATTGTTTCAAAAATAATTAAAGAAAACAATGATGTAAAAGCATTACCTTTCTGTACAGTCGTTGTACAACTTTTCGAAACTGAACTCATATAAATGATCCAAAGACATCTTTTTAGCTTTAAAATTATCTGTTCTGTACTTCACCACTGTTGAACTGATACTAAGCTAGTAAGCGTACCAACACACTTAAGTACTCAAATACGTCAGGCGCGGATCCAGGACCCACTTTTGGGGGGGGGGGGGGAAATTCTAGATTCTTCCGCCATTTTGGGACGTCATTTTTTTTTGCCGTTCATTAATATGGGTTTTCACAAAATGCATTGAAGGTGGAATGAATAGAATAAAAAATGTCCCCATTCATTTACTTGTATTTTCACATTATATGAAGTAACAAAGTGTATTAATTACATATCGATATTTATTTTGAAGTATCAAACTACTCAAACTGATTTCGTTCTTTAGTTGAACGTTTCGAAATTCAATCTAAACAATGTGAAAAGAGAATATGATTTTTATTTTCGTTCAATTATATCTGATTTATTTTATCACCTTGGTAAAAATAAATATTTCAAAAAAGGGTTAAACTGTCGTTTCTTATTTGTTGACAGATACATTCCAAGAATTATTCATCTGATAATACATTAGATAGTTAAAATTTTCAGAATGGCCGTCAACCTCATTAGGTAAGTCATTATAAATATGACAAATAAATATTTTAAATGTACCTACACTCATTAAGAGTACCTAAGTCAAACTTTTGTTGGTTATCTGATGATGCCACGTTCATTAAACCATTATTTAACTTTCTAATAGATAACAGAGGTATCCATAAGAATTTGTGAATAAACTAAATTAGGTCCTGATATCAGCAACTAAATTCTTATTGTTCAGGGGTCAGTGATAAATAAATACCACGAAAAAAAAAATTATAAAACAAATAAACATTTTAAAAAAACTTCAAGAAAAGCGTCTAACTTTTTCTGCTTATCTGATCACGTTATGGTCATTAAAGCATTATTTAATTATTTACTGATAGATAGTTGAATAATTCTCATACTTTCTTCTTAAAGTTATTCAACTATCTGTTTGTAATTAAAAAATAGATTAATAATTTTTTATGCATGATGTTATCAGATAAGTCACTATTGTTTGATGACTTCTTACAAGTTTTTTAAAATGTTTATTTGTCAAGCTATTATGGCTCATGAAATGGCATTTAATAATAACTTACTAATAGATGGCTGTAATTCGCTGTTTGAAAGGTACAATATGGTTATTTTCATTTCAAACACATATATGTATATCTAAATACATATTAGACATTCGAATAAAATTTTTTCCTTTTCAAATTACTCGATTGATCCTAGATAAATTTTTTCGATGAAAAGCTACAATGAGTTGTATTATTTACTTCTTGTCACAAATTTCATAGTTTTTATATTTCTCCTCAATGAAAAAGGTCACAGACATAGACAAGATAATTGTCTTGAGTCTGAATGAGAAAAACCAACAATAAAACAATCATTTATCTTTTCAGAGGCAATTACGAATTTCTTGTATAAACGACCTCAAACTGTCTTTGGATTATTATTGGATTTCGTGTTCAAACACCAAATCTTGCGTGCTTCAGGTAATTATCAAAAACTGACTGCACATATTTCAACCATCTTCAATCAAATAGACCGATAGTAGGAGAAGCTCACACGCGAATCAGCTCAAAAAAAACAGTAGGAGTGGCCTTTATCTGTGACTTCAAGGCTGTGAAAATTTTTGATTTACTTCTCGGAAAACAATTTTTTCATTTTGTTATATTTTATCCTAATTCTAAATAATACTGTGGATTGGCTTGGTTTCTACTTGTTCGAAATTCATTTTAAATCGAAAATTAAATGACAGTCATTATATTTCATCTTTTTTTTTCGTATTCCTGGTACTGTATGCATAATGGAAACTGTTTTGGAGGAAGCTAACCTTATGGTCATCAATATACATACCGGGTGTAATAGGATCATGGTACACACCCCTTATCTCCCTTGAATTTGAAGGTTATAGATTGAAATTTAGGATAATAATAATAATAATAATAATAGGTATTTATTTCCAGAATTGTATGTACATTACAAAATGATAAAAACAAGTCACAAATTCCTTACAAAAAAATAAATCAATGAACTAATATATCTATGATATTTGTACATGACAAAAGACTATAAATTCATTTAAAGAATATGGTTCACATTTAATTAACAGTTCGAATAATTGTCTCTTGAAGAGTTTAATTTCTTTAATTGATCTTATTTTTCTAGGTAAATGATTGAACAGTTTCATACTGATTTAGTAATTATTACGCTCTGTACTCGTTAGTCTGTGAATAGGTAATAGATATTCAATCATTATCCTGGTAGGATTCACATTTTTACAATCCTGAAAATAGGAATTGTTCTCAAACAAAAATAACAAGAGTTTATAGATATATAAACCAGGGGAAATTTAATGAAGGAAACATCACTCTTAAATTAAATTTCCCTGTTGGTTTCTTCTTTATTATATTCTTCATTTTCCTCTTCACTTTCAACACTTTCTTCATCTTCTTCATATTCTTCATCACTGTCCATCTTGTCGAAACGATGTATATTGACATTCTGCCAATTTGTATCGAAGATAGTGAAGGTACCTTCGAAAATTAACGTTGTCCTACACATCGGACAACATTTGGAAGAACTGGAGCACCACCTGTCGATGCATTCTTTGTGAAAACAATGCCTGCAATCGGTTAGGTACAGTTCTCCAGTCAACCTACTCAGACATACGCTGCAGTCTTCCTCAAAAGTTATACCCCTAGGAAAAAAAAAGTACATATTAATTCGCTGTTTGATAGGTACAATATGGTTATCGTTCATTTCATACACATATATTGAACAAAAATTTCTTTATAAAAATGCAACATTCAGAAACTGAAAATAACATTCGATTATATTGTTTCAAAAATAATTAAAGAAAACAATGATGTAAAAGCATTACCTTTCTGTACAGTCGTTGTACAACTTTTCGAAACTGAACTCATATAAATGATCCAAAGACATCTTTTTAGCTTTAAAATTATCTGTTCTGTACTTCACCACTGTTGAACTGATACTAAGCTAGTAAGCGTACCAACACACTTAAGTACTCAAATACGTCAGGCGCGGATCCAGGACCCACTTTTGGGGGGGGGGGGGAAATTCTAGATTCTTCCGCCATTTTGGGACGTCATTTTTTTTTGCCGTTCATTAATATGGGTTTTCACAAAATGCATTGAAGGTGGAATGAATAGAATAAAAAATGTCCCCATTCATTTACTTGTATTTTCACATTATATGAAGTAACAAAGTGTATTAATTACATATCGATATTTATTTTGAAGTATCAAACTACTCAAACTGATTTCGTTCTTTAGTTGAACGTTTCGAAATTCAATCTAAACAATGTGAAAAGAGAATATGATTTTTATTTTCGTTCAATTATATCTGATTTATTTTATCACCTTGGTAAAAATAAATATTTCAAAAAAGGGTTAAACTGTCGTTTCTTATTTGTTGACAGATACATTCCAAGAATTATTCATCTGATAATACATTAGATAGTTAAAATTTTCAGAATGGTCGTCAACCTCATTAGGTAAGTCATTATAAATATGACAAATAAATATTTTAAATGTACCTACACTCATTAAGAGTACCTAAGTCAAACTTTTGTTGGTTATCTGATGATGCCACGTTCATTAAACCATTATTTAACTTTCTAATAGATAACAGAGGTATCCATAAGAATTTGTGAATAAACTAAATTAGGTCCTGATATCAGCAACTAAATTCTTATTGTTCAGGGGTCAGTGATAAATAAATACCACGAAAAAAAAATTATAAAACAAATAAACATTTTAAAAAAACTTCAAGAATAGCGTCTAACTTTTTCTGCTTATCTGATCACGTTATGGTCATTAAAGCATTATTTAATTATTTACTGATAGATAGTTGAATAATTCTCATACTTTCTTCTTAAAGTTATTCAACTATCTGTTTGTAATTAAAAAATGGATTAATAATTTTTTATGCATGATGTTATCAGATAAGTCACTATTGTTTGATGACTTCTTACAAGTTTTTTAAAATGTGTATTTGTCAAGCTATTATGGCTCATGAAATGGCATTTAATAATAACTTAGTAATAGATGGCTGTAATTCGCTGTTTGAAAGGTACAATATGGTTATTTTCATTTCAAACACATATATGTATATCTAAATACATATTAGACATTCGAATAAAATTTTTTCCTTTTCAAATTACTCGATTGATCCTAGATAAATTTTTCCGATGAAAAGCTACAATGAGTTGTATTATTTACTTCTTGTCACAAATTTCATAGTTTTTATATTTCTCCTCAATGAAAAAGGTCACAGACATAGACAAGATAATTGTCTTGAGTCTGAATGAAAAAAACCAACAATAAAACAATCATTTATCTTTTCAGAGGCAATTACGAATTTCTTGTATAAACGACCTCAAACTGTCTTTGGATTATTATTGGTTTTCGTGTTTAAACACCAAATCTTGCGTGCTTCAGGTAATTATCAAAAACTGACTGCACATATTTCAACCATCTTCAATCAAATAGACCGATAGTAGGAGAAGCTCACACGCGAATCAGCTCAAAAAAAACAGTAGGAGTGGCCTTTATCTGTGACTTCAAGGCTGTGAAAATTTTTGATTTACTTCTCGGAAAACAATTTTTTCATTTTGTTATATTTTATCCTAATTCTAAATAATACTGTGGATTGGCTTGGTTTCTACTTGTTCGAAATTCATTTTAAATCGAAAATTAAATGACAGTCATTATATTTCATCTTTTTTTTTCGTATTCCTGGTACTGTTTGCATAATGGAAACTGTTTTGGAGGAAGCTAACCTTATGGTCATCAATATACATACCGGGTGTAATAGGATCATGGTACACACCCCTTATCTCCCTAAGGGTAAAAATAAATATTTCAAAAAAGGGTTAAACTGTCGTTTCTTATTTGTTGACAGATACATTCCAAGAATTATTCATCTGATAATACATTAGATAGTTAAAATTTTCAGAATGGCCGTCAACCTCATTAGGTAAGTCATTATAAATATGACAAATAAATATTTTAAATGTACCTACACTCATTAAGAGTACCTAAGTCAAACTTTTGTTGGTTATCTGATGATGCCACGTTCATTAAACCATTATTTAACTTTCTAATAGATAACAGAGGTATCCATAAGAATTTGTGAATAAACTAAATTAGGTCCTGATATCAGCAACTAAATTCTTATTGTTCAGGGGTCAGTGATAAATAAATACCACGAAAAAAAAATTATAAAACAAATAAACATTTTAAAAAAACTTCAAGAAAAGCGTCTAACTTTTTCTGCTTATCTGATCACGTTATGGTCATTAAAGCATTATTTAATTATTTACTGATAGATAGTTGAATAATTCTCATACTTTCTTCTTAAAGTTATTCAACTATCTGTTTGTAATTAAAAAATGGATTAATAATTTTTTATGCATGATGTTATCAGATAAGTCACTATTGTTTGATGACTTCTTACAAGTTTTTTAAAATGTTTATTTGTCAAGCTATTATGGCTCATGAAATGGCATTTAATAATAACTTACTAATAGATGGCTGTAATTCGCTGTTTGAAAGGTACAATATGGTTATTTTCATTTCAAACACATATATGTATATCTAAATACATATTAGACATTCGAATAAAATTTTTTCCTTTTCAAATTACTCGATTGATCCTAGATAAATTTTTCCGATGAAAAGCTACAATGAGTTGTATTATTTACTTCTTGTCACAAATTTCATAGTTTTTATATTTCTCCTCAATGAAAAAGGTCACAGACATAGACAAGATAATTGTCTTGAGTCTGAATGAAAAAAATCAACAATAAAACAATCATTTATCTTTTCAGAGGCAATTACGAATTTCTTGTATAAACGACCTCAAACTGTCTTTGGATTATTATTGGATTTCGTGTTTAAACACCAAATCTTGCGTGCTTCAGGTAATTATCAAAAACTGACTGCACATATTTCAACCATCTTCAATCAAATAGACCGATAGTAGGAGAAGCTCACACGCGAATCAGCTCAAAAAAAACAGTAGGAGTGGCCTTTATCTGTGACTTCAAGGCTGTGAAAATTTTTGATTTACTTCTCGGAAAACAATTTTTTCATTTTGTTATATTTTATCCTAATTCTAAATAATACTGTGGATTGGCTTGGTTTCTACTTGTTCGAAATTCATTTTAAATCGAAAATTAAATGACAGTCATTATATTTCATCTTTTTTTTTCGTATCCCTGGTACTGTATGCATAATGGAAACTGTTTTGGAGGAAGCTAACCTTATGGTCATCAATATACATACCGGGTGTAATAGGATCATGGTACACACCCCTTATCTCCCTTAAATTTGAAGGTTATAGATTGAAATTTAGGATAATAATAATAATAATAATAATAATAATAGGTATTTATTTCCAGAATTGTATGTACATTACAAAATGATAAAAACAAGTCACAAATTCCTTACAAAAAAATAAATCAATGAACTAATATATCTATGATATTTGTACATGACAAAAGACTATAAATTCATTTAAAGAATATGGTTCACATTTAATTAACAGTTCGAATAATTGTCTCTTGAATAGTTTAATTTCTTTTATTGATCTTATTTTTCTAGGTAAATGATTGAACAGTTTCATACTGATTTAGTAATTATTACGCTCTGTACTCGTTAGTCTGTGAATAGGTAATAGATATTCAATCATTATCCTGGTAGGATTCACATTTTTACAATCCTGAAAATAGGAATTGTTCTCAAACAAAAATAACAAGAGTTTATAGATATATAAACCAGGGGAAATTTAATGAAGGAAACATCACTCTTAAATTAAATTTCCCTGTTGGTTTCTTCTTTATTATCTTCTTCATTTTCCTCTTCACTTTCAACACTTTCTTCATCTTCTTCATATTCTTCATCACTGTCCATCTTGTCGAAACGATGTATATTGACATTCTGCCAATTTGTATCGAAGATAGTGAAGGTACCTTCGAAAATTAACGTTGTCCTACACATCGGACAACATTTGGAAGAACTGGAGCACCACCTGTCGATGCATTCTTTGTGAAAACAATGCCTGCAATCGGTTAGGTACAGTTCTCCAGTCAACCTACTCAGACATACGCTGCAGTCTTCCTCAAAAGTTATACCCCTAGGAAAAAAAAAGTACATATTAATTCGCTGTTTGATAGGTACAATATGGTTATCGTTCATTTCATACACATATATTGAACAAAAATTTCTTTATAAAAATGCAACATTCAGAAACTGAAGATAACATTCGATTATATTGTTTCAAAAATAATTAAAGAAAACAATGATGTAAAAGCATTACCTTTCTGTACAGTCGTTGTACAACTTTTCGAAACTGAACTCATATAAATGATCCAAAGACATCTTTTTAGCTTTAAAATTATCTGTTCTGTACTTCACCACTGTTGAACTGATACTAAGCTAGTAAGCGTACCAACACACTTAAGTACTCAAATACGTCAGGCGCGGATCCAGGACCCACTTTTGGGGGGGGGGAAAATTCTAGATTCTTCCGCCATTTTGGGACGTCATTTTTTTTTGCCGTTCATTAATATGGGTTTTCACAAAATGCATTGAAGGTGGAATGAATAGAATAAAAAATGTCCCCATTCATTTACTTGTATTTTCACATTATATGAAGTAACAAAGTGTATTAATTACATATCGATATTTATTTTGAAGTATCAAACTACTCAAACTGATTTCGTTCTTTAGTTGAACGTTTCGAAATTCAATCTAAACAATGTGAAAAGAGAATATGATTTTTATTTTCGTTCAATTATATCTGATTTATTTTATCACCTTGGTAAAAATAAATATTTCAAAAAAGGGTTAAACTGTCGTTTCTTATTTGTTGACAGATACATTCCAAGAATTATTCATCTGATAATACATTAGATAGTTAAAATTTTCAGAATGGCCGTCAACCTCATTAGGTAAGTCATTATAAATATGACAAATAAATATTTTAAATGTACCTACACTCATTAAGAGTACCTAAATCAAACTTTTGTTGGTTATCTGATGATGCCACGTTCATTAAACCATTATTTAACTTTCTAATAGATAACAGAGGTATCCATAAGAATTTGTGAATAAACTAAATTAGGTCCTGATATCAGCAACTAAATTCTTATTGTTCAGGGGTCAGTGATAAATAAATACCACGAAAAAAAAATTATAAAACAAATAAACATTTTAAAAAAACTTCAAGAAAAGCGTCTAACTTTTTCTGCTTATCTGATCACGTTATGGTCATTAAAGCATTATTTAATTATTTACTGATAGATAGTTGAATAATTCTCATACTTTCTTCTTAAAGTTATTCAACTATCTGTTTGTAATTAAAAAATGGATTAATAATTTTTTATGCATGATGTTATCAGATAAGTCACTATTGTTTGATGACTTCTTACAAGTTTTTTAAAATGTTTATTTGTCAAGCTATTATGGCTCATGAAATGGCATTTAATAATAACTTACTAATAGATGGCTGTAATTCGCTGTTTGAAAGGTACAATATGGTTATTTTCATTTCAAACACATATATGTATATCTAAATACATATTAGACATTCGAATAAAATTTTTTCCTTTTCAAATTACTCGATTGATCCTAGATAAATTTTTCCGATGAAAAGCTACAATGAGTTGTATTATTTACTTCTTGTCACAAATTTCATAGTTTTTATATTTCTCCTCAATGAAAAAGGTCACAGACATAGACAAGATAATTGTCTTGAGTCTGAATGAAAAAAACCAACAATAAAACAATAATTTATCTTTTCAGAGGCAATTACGAATTTCTTGTATAAACGACCTCAAACTGTCTTTGGATTATTATTGGATTTCGTGTTTAAACACCAAATCTTGCGTGCTTCAGGTAATTATCAAAAACTGACTGCACATATTTCAACCATCTTCAATCAAATAGACCGATAGTAGGAGAAGCTCACACGCGAATCAGCTCAAAAAAAACAGTAGGAGTGGCCTTTATCTGTGACTTCAAGGCTGTGAAAATTTTTGATTTACTTCTCGGAAAACAATTTTTTCATTTTGTTATATTTTATCCTAATTCTAAATAATACTGTGGATTGGCTTGGTTTCTACTTGTTCGAAATTCATTTTAAATCGAAAATTAAATGACAGTCATTATATTTCATCTTTTTTTTTCGTATTCCTGGTACTGTATGCATAATGGAAACTGTTTTGGAGGAAGCTAACCTTATGGTCATCAATATACATACCGGGTGTAATAGGATCATGGTACACACCCCTTATCTCCCTTAAATTTGAAGGTTATAGATTGAAATTTAGGATAATAATAATAATAATAATAATAGGTATTTATTTCCAGAATTGTATGTACATTACAAAATGATAAAAACAAGTCACAAATTCCTTACAAAAAAATAAATCAATGAACTAATATATCTATGATATTTGTACATGACAAAAGACTATAAATTCATTTAAAGAATATGGTTCACATTTAATTAACAGTTCGAATAATTGTCTCTTGAAGAGTTTAATTTCTTTAATTGATCTTATTTTTCTAGGTAAATGTTCGAACAGTTTCATACTGATTTAGTAATTATTACGCTCTGTACTCGTTAGTCTGTGAATAGGTAATAGATATTCAATCATTATCCTGGTAGGATTCACATTTTTACAATCCTGAAAATAGGAATTGTTCTCAAACAAAAATAACAAGAGTTTATAGATATATAAACCAGGGGAAATTTAATGAAGGAAACATCACTCTTAAATTAAATTTCCCTGTTGGTTTCTTCTTTATTATCTTCTTCATTTTCCTCTTCACTTTCAACACTTTCTTCATCTTCTTCATATTCTTCATCACTGTCCATCTTGTCGAAACGATGTATATTGACATTCTGCCAATTTGTATCGAAGATAGTGAAGGTACCTTCGAAAATTAACGTTGTCCTACACATCGGACAACATTTGGAAGAACTGGAGCACCACCTGTCGATGCATTCTTTGTGAAAACAATGCCTGCAATCGGTTAGGTACAGTTCTCCAGTCAACCTACTCAGACATACGCTGCAGTCTTCCTCAAAAGTTATACCCCTAGGAAAAAAAAAGTACATATTAATTCGCTGTTTGATAGGTACAATATGGTTATCGTTCATTTCATACACATATATTGAACAAAAATTTCTTTATAAAAATGCAACATTCAGAAACTGAAGATAACATTCGATTATATTGTTTCAAAAATAATTAAAGAAAACAATGATGTAAAAGCATTACCTTTCTGTACAGTCGTTGTACAACTTTTCGAAACTGAACTCATATAAATGATCCAAAGACATCTTTTTAGCTTTAAAATTATCTGTTCTGTACTTCACCACTGTTAAACTGATACTAAGCTAGTAAGCGTACCAACACACTTAAGTACTCAAATACGTCATGCGCGGATCCAGGACCCACTTTTGGGGGGGGGGAAATTCTAGATTCTTCCGCCATTTTGGGACGTCATTTTTTTTTGCCGTTCATTAATATGGGTTTTCACAAAATGCATTGAAGTTGGAATGAATAGAATAAAAAATGTCCCCATTCATTTACTTGTATTTTCACATTATAAGAAGTAACAAAGTGTATTAATTTTTTGATATTTTCCATTTCACTTGTGTTCAGTAGGTTATGTCATTTAATCATGGAAAGATACAAGCTTTCACTTCAAAATGGACCACTTTTTACTTCAAAATGACACTAGGTTCATTCAGCATGAAAGAAACCGAATGGATTGAATAAAACTCCAAATCAGCTTTTATACAGGGTGTTCCTAAATTGAAGGATGGGCACCCAAACTCTTTGTTTTCCATATACAGGGTGTTGAAGTTTGATTTTTTCAAGTTTTTTCTCATAGCACCTGTCCTTTACAAGATATTGACCTTGAATTTGGCATGGATATTCTAATTTAAAGTTTTCATTATGTAATGAAAGTAAAAATTTCAAACTATTCTCTAGTACCTAATACTCAGAAAAATCCAAATAATAACGAAGATCTAGTTAGTAAGGTATGATATAGCTATGAATAAATTTATTATAAGTGGCACTCGCCTTTCAGGCTCGTACCACAAACTTCCACACTCGCGAGAAATGTTGGACTTTCCCCACTTGTTGCACAATATACTAATCTATCATAGAGGAGAATAATAAGATTCAGATGACGAGATTCAGTTGAAAACGACATATTTAGTAGTTTGCTCCCATTTTTATCGAGTATTTTCGTTAAGCAGAATTTCAATTTTGAAATTCTACATATCGATATTTATTTTAGAGCATCAAATTCGATATTTTTTTAATATTTCGCATCATGAATTCGACCACACGAAACATATTATGATCTAGTTGCATTAGTCAAAAATTCTGATTTATCGTGACCAGAACCTGTTGAAACCACCTGTTGATATTTGAAAGCAGCCGTTGAATAATATTAATATTTTATTGTTTTCATTTATTTCTGGAGCTCTCAGCAATATTGAGTCATAACTTTTATATCGATGTCCAGAAATTCAAAACAGCTACATAGGTATCGAAAATATTCGATATTTATTTTAGAATGTCAAATTCGATATTTTTTAATTTTTCGCATTATGATTTCGATCACAGAAAACCTATTATGCTCTAGTTCCATTAGTTGAAAATCCTGATTTATCGTCACAATATTCAGTTAAATACGACATATTCAGTAGTTTGCTCCTATTATTATGGAATACTTTCGTTATTAATTATAATATATATTATAATTTCAGTTTTGAAATTCTACATATCGATATTTATTTTGAAGTATCAAACTACTCAAACTGATTTCGTTCTTTAGTTGAACGTTTCGAAATTCAACCTAAACAATGTGAAAAGAGAATATGATTTTTATTTTCGTTCAATTATATCTGATTTATTTTATCACTCTGGTAAAAATAAATATTTTAAAAAAGGGTTAAACTGTCGTTTCTTATTTGTTGTGCAACGATTTTGCACGCTTCATTCCATGTTACGCTACTGGAATTTTTGAAGACGCGGTAATTTGTCAATTAATCGTTTCATATCGTGTACTTTCGGTCGGAACGCAGATGCGCGTTTCTGGAGAGAATTTTCTGAAAGATTTTCAATGATGATTGAGACTCCAGCAAGAATAAGTACCTCAGATTTAGATTTCAGTCATTATTAATTTAATTTGAGACTCGGAATCTTATTTATCGGCGAGAATTGTGTCGGGATTCTCGGTAAGTGTTAACATGAATATTAGTATTCAACAAGTAATAATCTCACCAGAATGAATCAATTTAATTTGAAACAGTAGTTTTTTTTTAGAGTCATCCATCTTGTCGAAACGTATTTCAGGTTTGGTAGAATTCTTTTTGTGTCAAATAATGTCAGCAAAACTCCTTCTCAGGTTTATTTGATAATAAATGTAATGATTTCTTTGTAATTTCTTGGTTAGAAATCCGAGAAGGAGTTGTAAATTCAGTTAACATATTCTGATATCATTTTTGTTCATTTTCTCAAAGCACCTCCCGTGGGATTAGAACGAAGAAAACCTCCCGTGGGATTGGAACGAAGAAACCTCCCGTGAGATTAGAACGAAGAAACCTCCCGTGGGATTAGAACAAAGAAAACCTTTCTTGGGATTGATAGATATCAAGAACTACTTCCTTGAGATACAGAATTTCGAATAGTACGTATGTTAGACCACTTTAGTTCCTGAATCTGAGAGAATACCTGCGAAATACCTGGCATTATCACAACAACTTCGTTGAATGGGGATTGGAGTACTATAGCTTCCTGATAGGAATTGGTGTTCAGAAGGCTGAAGATAGTTTACAGAAGTGGTTCCATTCTAGTAGCAGAGTGGCTCATTTAAAATCGTTTTAAGTTAAGTTTCTATTTTATTATTTGTTTGGAGTGAAAAGGATCGATCATTGTATATTTTAATTTTATTAAATTTGTAAAAACCTGGGTAGGAGTTTTGTTGCCAAATAAGCCAAACCACCCCTAGAAATTAGTCCTCAGAGTCTCATGGGCAATTGTAACGTTACAGTTGACAGATACATTCCAAGAATTATTTATCTGATAATACATTAGATAGTTAAAATTTTTAGAATGGCCATCAACCTCATTAGGTAAGTCATTATAAATATGACAAATAAATATTTTAAATATTTATTCAGCACCGAACGTGAGCGAGGCTACGGGAAGATTTATCGAAACGTTTACATACTTGACAGACAAAAACTCAAGACGAATAATCAAAAAAAATATTAAACGAAAAGAATGGATAACTGAAGGCATAATAAAATCAATTAACGAGAAAAATAGTATGTATAAAAAAATCAAATCGGAAAAATGTATGGACGAGAATCTCAATGAGAATTATAAGAGATATAAAAAACATTTAGAAAAATTAATTAAAATCGCTAAAATAAATTATTATGAAAACGAAATACAAAAACATAAAAATGACCCCCAATAGTTGTGGAGGGTCATAACAGATAAAAAACTCAATCAGCAACAGATTTCCTCAATTATGCAAGATAATATTACATTAACGGAAAGAACTAAAATAGCGGAAACTTTTAACGCGTATTTTTCTAGCATAGGCACACAACTGGCAAATAAAATAAAAAAGAAAAAAACAAAATTTAATAATTCAGAATCACCTAACCAACTCAAGTTAAATTTTGATCCTTGTGATGAGCAAGAGATATTGAAAGTAATAGAGTCACTAAAAGCGAATAAATCTCCAGGTATTTATGGTATCCAAGTGACACTACTTAAGAGAATTGCCAAAAGTATAGTCGCTCCCCTTAGGTTTCTAGTGAATTTCTCTATGCAGACGGGTATGTTTCCGGTTTCTTTAAAAACAACACTGTAGGATTTCACGTATACCTACTTATGCGTTTCGTCCCTGGCACACACACCGGACTCATCAGTGTGACTTTGGTATAATTGTGTGTGCCGTGTCACAGACGCTTGGGGAATTTATTATTATCGGGAGCCGCCGGGATTCGAACCCGGGACCTGGTCGCATCTCGGTCCGTGAGTCTACCTCTTAACCTCTAGGCTACCGAATGCTGTGTATATAGTTGCTATGTGGAGCTTTATGACGAGCCGCCACATGACTCCCTCCCCAGTGACGGAGGAACGAAACTTATGCGTGTTACGAGGTCATCGGTGCAGCTGGGTGATTGCCGCCTAATCAGAGCTGCACCTCGCAGGCATCGTACGGACGGTGAATGCCGCCTATTCACGTCCGGCATACCGCGGCAGACCAAGGAGCACGTATTGCACGTCATGGGAATGGGCGTCTAGAGTTCCGTTTGGAAATTGCAGATATATGGGAGCTACGCATCAACCTTCTGCTTTCCAGGACACATCGTTTAGATGGCCATTCCCATCACGTCGGGCTTGCTTGCTGTGACGACGGAAACACGAGGCTCGGCGTGCCATCGGCTCTAGTGTCCGATGGACACCCCAGTAGCAGTAACGTTGAGCGGGGCAGTGAGTCGCCTCTGCGCTCCAACGCCGCAGTTTTCCGCCATCACGTCGGGGTCACCAATGTAGCGAGTCGTTCTCGAGCTAATATTTAGGTGCGCCCTCTCCCGGGGGTATTGTGTTTCGTCCCGAGATCGCTGGTGGACTCATCGGTTAGGCTATCCAGCGATCTCTGCCTAAGACACACCTTCCCACCCATCGGGTGAGAAGTGAATCGGTTGCTTTGCGTCGACCCCTTTAAATCCGCCGGGGCCGATGTTGTGTGGCGCATTACGACCATGGCGCCATCTCTGAGCAAACCGAGTCACTACACACCCCCTCACCAGTAACCAAGACCCTCCTGAGGAGGAGGTACGCAGGTGGTCCCAGGGGGGAGAGAGCGCTTGCGTGCTGTGATGACGGAAACACGAGGCTCGGCGTGCCATCGGCTCTAGTGTCCGATGGACACCCCAGTAGCCGTAACGTTGAGCGGGGCAGTGAGTCGCCTCTGCGCTCCAACGCCGCAGTTTTCCGCCATCACGTCGGGGTCACCAATGTAGGATTTCACGTATACCTACTTATGCGTTTCGTCCCTGGCACACACACCGGACTCATCAGTGTGACTTTGGTATAATTGTGTGTGCCGTGTCACAGACGCTTGGGGAATTTATTATTATCGGGAGCCGCCGGGATTCGAACCCGGGACCTGGTCGCATCTCGGTCCGTGAGTCTACCTCTTAACCTCTAGGCTACCGAATGCTGTGTATATAGTTGCTATGTGGAGCTTTATGACGAGCCGCCACAACACTTATAAAACCAATACACAAAGCAGGAGATAAATCGTCCGTAAATAATTATCGCCCAATATCACTAGTATCAAATATCTCAAAAATATTTGAAAGAATAATACATAATAGAGTCACGAAGTTTCTGGAAGGGTGCAAAATTTTGAGTGAGAGGCAGTTCGGTTTTAGGGTCGGGAAATCCACACAGGATGCTATAGCGGCACTAACAGGTGAAATATATAGATGTCTGGATATGTCGAGACCATGTCTGGGTGTGTTCGTGGATTTAGCCAAAGCCTTCGACACGGTCAGTCATGACGGATTGCTTGACACTCTGAGTGCATGGGTGTCGAGGGTAGTCCACTCAACTGGTTTAGAAGCTATCTGATAGGTAGAAAGCAATGCGTCCAAGTTGGAGAATCGATAAGCTCACTATCAGACATACATTATGGAGTGCCTCAGGGAACAATATTGGGCCCTGTTCTTTTTAATATTTACATTAACTCGATGTTTTCATTGCGCACCAGGGGGAAACTATTTGCATTTGCGGACGATACTGCAGTATTTTATGAGGGAGATAGCTGGGAACAACTAAAGAGTATGGTAGAAATGGACTTCAAGGACATAATTCAGTTTCTTAATTATAAGGTTTTAACAATAAACAAGCAGAAAACAAAATTTATGCTGTTTTCCAATAGCTCAACTGTGTTGCCTGAGTATAGAACGTTAAATGTTGAGGATGACTTCACAATTCATTCAGCAGATCATATAAAATATCTAGGTGTAATATTGGACCCATATTTGAGATGGAATTTTCAAGTCGATAACGTTGTGAAGAAAATTCGGAAAATGATACCTAGATTCAGGTTTTTTAAAGAATTCTGTAACCCTCAGTTGTTGAGAACATTGTACTTGGTTTTGGTTCAACCCCTTTTGGTATATGGCCTACTTGGATGGGGAGGGGTAGTGAAACATTATTTACTTAAGCTCGAGGTAACACAGAAATGGTTGTTAAAGATAATATACAATAAACCATATCGCTATCCGAGTGAAAAACTGTTCCAAGAATCTGCTGTTATGAATCTTCGACAGCTGTATATGCTCGTGCTTGCTGTGCATCAATTTAAAAACATTTCGTCTGCGGAATTTAACGAGCATTTGCATGGAACGCGACACAGAGGACGAATGATTTTAATACCTAGAACAATGAAAACCATAGGACAACGATCGCACACATTTTTATCCCCTCGAGTGTACAATTACATACCAGCGTGTATTAAAGCAAGTAATAGCTTAAAAATTTTTAAATTAAAATTGAAAACGTGGATAGGAAACTTAAGTTCTCAAGAAGTTACGAATTTGTTGGATATTAAGAACTCGTATGTCCATACCTGAAATGTTGGGGGGAACCTTGGTCACAACAGCGGATTAATTGCATATTGGGCTCCTGATGCCTTGTAATGTGGTGTTAATAAAATGTTGTGTATATAGTCTATTAGATATTTGAGTGTATATATATTGTGTACATGAAGAGTAGAACAAATAATTTCAATGTAGATGCCTCAAACAAGGTGCCTACGCACCTTCGAGGTAAAGAATAGTTTATTGATTTACCTTTGTATCCATATTTAGGTTGAATTGTACTCAAATATGTTTGGTATAAGAAACTGTACTCTGAAAAATGTTTTAATTTTGCTCAATAAAACTTATAATAATAATAATATACCTACACACATTAAGAGTACCTAAGTCAAACTTTTGTTGGTTATCTGATGACGCCACGTTCATTAAACCATTATTCAACCCTTAATTACTACACAAAAATTTTGTAACATAAGTACTACGGTGGGTCAATTTGACCCGATTTCTAGATAGATATTAACAAAAGAAAACAAACGATATTTTTACATTTTATTCGGGAATAATAATTTTCAAACATTAATTTTTAACTCAAGTATTTTATTCGGTATTTTTGCATAAGGGGCAAACATTTATGGCACATTCTTTGCAAATCTGTTTTTTACACATCGAACAGAAGGTGTTTTTTTTTCGATGGACAAATGGCACATCTCTTTCTTTTCGAAGTTCCTACCCGAGGCTGAGGCTCTAGTGGATGGGAAATCTCAAAATCAAATATGTTCGCTGCTAAATTTCGAAGTTTGAGTGATATCTTAGGGTTAGATATCCTGGTTACTACATGTGATCTACACAACTCCTTGGCTAATGTTTTCAGGAAGTCTATTCTCGTTAGTTCCTTTCCGGTGGGTGAAAGCTGATAAAGAACTCTGGCATTCACTCCAGAAACATTCAAAATCATGTGAAATATTGCCATTGGCCATCTGCGAGTTCTTCTTGATGTACTGTAGTTTGCGCATTTTTGATCTAATGCGTCTACGCCAGCCTTCGTACTGTTGTAAAATAATATAATATCTGGCTTCTTGCTTTTTTCATCAACTTTATCATCTGAGTGCATAGAGGATAATAAAATCACAGATTTGTTTTTCTTCGGAACATGAGCAACAATCGTCAAATCAGAAGTGAACCCAAATAGGGAGCTTCCAATTTCCTTTCCTCTGGACGGTAGAAATTCTGGTGGAATGAAAGCTTTATTTTTCCTCAAAGTACCTACTAACGTCAACTTCTCTTTTTTCAGGGCATTTGCAAGTTCTAATGAGGTGTACCAATTATCGGTAGTTATATTTCTATTGGACCCTTTCACAGGTTCAATCAACCTCATAACCACTTGTGTTGGAAGGGATAGTTTCTCTCCTTTTTCCAAACAAGCCTTACTTGGTGTCTGTTTTCCACAATATATTTCCGTGTTCACCATGTAATGTGTTTTTGCATCTGCTAAAACCTGTATCTTGATCCCATATTTAGCAGGCTTACTTGGCATGAACATTCGGAATCCACAGCAACCTCTGAATGGAACTAGCATTTCATCTATCGTCAAATGTAGAAAAGGAGAATAACAACTCTTTGAATTATGGACGAATTGATTAAATAACTCAGATATTGCGGCCAACTTGTTTTCCTTCAGTCTTTCCTTCCTTGTACTATCATCATCGAATCGAATACAGGAGAGCAAGAAAGAAAACCTTGCAAGTGACATAGTGCACCTGAATATGTCTCTGCCCGTTCCATCATTGGCCCATAGAGATCTGAGATCCTCATGTCCTGATTTAAGAATGCCTGTTAAATAGAGCAGACCAATGAAAGCCTCTATCTTCTTGGTCTGTATTATGAATGAAGGAAGCAGAGAACTGCGATCGGCAATTTCTCCTTCTTTTGAACATTTTATATTTCAGTTGCATATTCTGTATTTTGGAGTTTGTATGTTTTGTGATTTTCTTGAGCATTGCGTCCGAAAAAATTAGTTTCCAGGCTTGCAAAACTGTTGAGAGTGGATTTTTTTTTGCGTCTCCCTTCAAGCCAGGCATTATTGTATAAATATTTTTCTTTTGGGTTTTACCTCTTGTTGGTGCATTTTTCGACCATTTCGTTTTGTCTTTGCCATAAAAAGCTTGACGATTATATTCGTCAACTTCTTTAGTCTTTCTCTCTGCACCTTCAGATTCTTGTTCATTATCATGCCATTCAAGTTCGCTATCACTGTCATGTTCGCTTATTTCTTCATGATCACTCTCCCCAGGTTCACTCCTATCTCCTTCATCTAGAATAGCTTCAGTAGCAGCTACTCTGTCTTGCACTTCGAAAATATTTTCATCTTCTTCTGAATTTTCTGTGGAATTACAATCCTCCCAGAACTGTTCATCTTCAACAATTTGTAGGATTTCAGCTTCATTGAGTGGCCTATTCATACTGTAGAAAAAAAAACAAGATCAATGAATTGATATTGATATAAATTTGGAATGATTCATTCATCCAATTGAATATAAAACGTACCTCATATTCCATATAACACTACCGTTCAAACTACGCACGGGTCAATTTGACCCAAATACAGCAATATCAGCAAACAGGGAACGCACACAGCTCGAATAACACGTCAGAACAGAGATTATGTAGGGCTAGGGAATACTAGAAGAATTACCCCACTACTCACACGCGAAACTAAGAATTTCGGCTCGTCGTCGTGTGGGTCAAAATGACCCGTCCGTAGTGACTAAGGGTTAACTTTCTAATAGATAACATAGGTATCCATAAGAATTTGTGAATAAACTAAATTAGGTCCTGATATCAGCAACTAAATTCTTATTGTTCAGGGGTCAGTGATAAATAAATACCACGAAAAAAAAATTATAAAACGAATAAACATTTTAAAAAAACTTCAAGAAAAGCGTCTAACTTTTTCTGCTTATCTCATCACGTTATGGTCATTGAAGCATTATTTAATTATTTACTGATAGATAGTTGAATAATTCTCATACTTTCTTCTTAAAGTTATTCAACTATCTGTTTGTAATTGAAAAATGGATTAATAATTTTTTATGCATGATGTTATCAGATAAGTCACTATTGTTTGATGACTTCTTACAAGTTTTTTAAAATGTTCATTTGTCAAGCTATTATGGCTCATGAAATGGCATTTAATAATAACTTACCAATAGATGGCTGTAATTCGCTGTTTGAAAGGTACAATATGGTTATTTTCATTTCAAACACATATATGTATATCTAAATACATATTAGACATTCGAATAAAATTTTTTCCTTTTCAAATTACTCGATTGATCCTAGATAAATTTTTCCGATGAAAAGCTACAATGAGTTGTATTATTTACTTCTTGTCACAAATTTCATAGTTTTTATATTTCTCCTCAATGAAAAAGGTCACAGACATAGACAAGATAATTGTCTTGAGTCTGAATGAAAAAAACCAACAATAAAACAATCATTTATCTTTTCAGAGGCAATTATGAATTTCTTGTATAAACGACCTCAAACTGTCTTTGGATTATTATTGGATTTCGTGTTTAAACACCAAATCTTGCGTGCTTCAGGTAATTATCAAAAACTGACTGCACATATTTCAACCATCTTCAATCAAATAGACCGATAGTAGGAGAAGCTCACACGCGAATCAGCTCAAAAAAAACAGTAGGAGTGGCCTTTATCTGTGACTTCAAGGCTGTGAAAATTTTTGATTTACTTCTCGGAAAACAATTTTTTCATTTTGTTATATTTTATCCTAATTCTAAATAATACTGTGGATTGGCTTGGTTTCTACTTGTTCGAAATTCATTTTAAATCGAAAATTAAATGACAGTCATTATATTTCATCTTTTTTTTTCGTATTCCTGGTACTGTATGCATAATGGAAACTGTTTTGGAGGAAGCCAACCTTATGGTCATCAATATACATACCGGGTGTAATAGGATCATGGTACACACCCCTTATCTCCCTTAAATTTGAAGGTTATAGATTGAAATTTAGGATAATAATAATAATAATAATAGGTATTTATTTCCAGAATTGTATGTACATTACAAAATGATAAAAATAAGTCACAAATTCCTTACAAAAAAATAAATCAATGAACTAATATATCTATGATATTTTTACATGACAAAAGACTATAAATTCATTTAAAGAATATGGTTCACATTTAATTAACAGTTCGAATAATTGTCTCTTGAAGAGTTTAATTTCTTTAATTGATCTTATTTTTCTAGGTAAATGATTGAACAGTTTCATACTGATTTAGTAATTATTACGCTCTGTACTCGTTAGTCTGTGAATAGGTAATAGATATTCAATCATTATCCTGGTAGGATTCACATTTTTACAATCCTGAAAATAGGAATTGTTCTCAAACAAAAATAACAAGAGTTTATAGATATATAAACCAGGGGAAATTTAATGAAGGAAACATCACTCTTAAATTAAATTTCCCTGTTGGTTTCTTCTTTATTATCTTCTTCATTTTCCTCTTCACTTTCAACACTTTCTTCATCTTCTTCATATTCTTCATCACTGTCCATCTTGTCGAAACGATGTATATTGACATTCTGCCAATTTGTATCGAAGATAGTGAAGGTACCTTCGAAAATTAACGTTGTCCTACACATCGGACAACATTTGGAAGAACTGGAGCACCACCTGTCGATGCATTCTTTGTGAAAACAATGCCTGCAATCGGTTAGGTACAGTTCTCCAGTCAACCTACTCAGACATACGCTGCAGTCTTCCTCAAAAGTTATACCCCTAGGAAAAAAAAAGTACATATTAATTCGCTGTTTGATAGGTACAATATGGTTATCGTTCATTTCATACACATATATTGAACAAAAATTTCTTTATAAAAATGCAACATTCAGAAACTGAAGATAACATTCGATTATATTGTTTCAAAAATAATTAAAGAAAACAATGATGTAAAAGCATTACCTTTCTGTACAGTCGTTGTACAACTTTTCGAAACTGAACTCATATAAATGATCCAAAGACATCTTTTTAGCTTTAAAATTATCTGTTCTGTACTTCACCACTGTTGAACTGATACTAAGCTAGTAAGCGTACCAACACACTTAAGTACTCAAATACGTCAGGCGCGGATCCAGGACCCACTTTTGGGGGGGGGGGAAATTCTAGATTCTTCCGCCATTTTGGGACGTCATTTTTTTTTGCCGTTCATTAATATGGGTTTTCACAAAATGCATTGAAGGTGGAATGAATAGAATAAAAAATGTCCCCATTCATTTACTTGTATTTTCACATTATATGAAGTAACAAAGTGTATTAATTACATATCGATATTTATTTTGAAGTATCAAACTACTCAAACTGATTTCGTTCTTTAGTTGAACGTTTCGAAATTCAATCTAAACAATGTGAAAAGAGAATATGATTTTTATTTTCGTTCAATTATATCTGATTTATTTTATCACCTTGGTAAAAATAAATATTTCAAAAAAGGGTTAAACTGTCGTTTCTTATTTGTTGCCAGATACATTCCAAGAATTATTCATCTGATAATACATTAGATAGTTAAAATTTTCAGAATGGCCGTCAACCTCATTAGGTAAGTCATTATAAATATGACAAATAAATATTTTAAATGTACCTACACTCATTAAGAGTACCTAAGTCAAACTTTTGTTGGTTATCTGATGATGCCACGTTCATTAAACCATTATTTAACTTTCTAATAGATAACAGAGGTATCCATAAGAATTTGTGAATAAACTAAATTAGGTCCTGATATCAGCAACTAAATTCTTATTGTTCAGGGGTCAGTGATAAATAAATACCACGAAAAAAAAATTATAAAACAAATAAACATTTTAAAAAAACTTCAAGAAAAGCGTCTAACTTTTTCTGCTTATCTGATCACGTTATTGTCATTAAAGCATTATTTAATTATATATATATATATGTATATCTAAATACATATTAGACATTCGAATAAAATTTTTTCCTTTTCAAATTACTCGATTGATCCTAGATAAATTTTTTCGATGAAAAGCTACAATGAGTTGTATTATTTACTTCTTGTCACAAATTTCATAGTTTTTATATTTCTCCTCAATGAAAAAGGTCACAGACATAGACAAGATAATTGTCTTGAGTCTGAATGAAAAAAACCAACAATAAAACAATCATTTATCTTTTCAGAGGCAATTACGAATTTCTTGTATAAACGACCTCAAACTGTCTTTGGATTATTATTGGATTTCGTGTTTAAACACCAAATCTTGCGTGCTTCAGGTAATTATCAAAAACTGACTGCACATATTTCAACCATCTTCAATCAAATAGACCGATAGTAGGAGAAGCTCACACGCGAATCAGCTCAAAAAAAACAGTAGGAGTGGCCTTTATCTGTGACTTCAAGGCTGTGAAAATTTTTGATTTACTTCTCGGAAAACAATTTTTTCATTTTGTTATATTTTATCCTAATTCTAAATAATACTGTGGATTGGCTTGGTTTCTACTTGTTCGAAATTCATTTTAAATCGAAAATTAAATGACAGTCATTATATTTCATCTTTTTTTTTCGTATTCCTGGTACTGTATGCATAATGGAAACTGTTTTGGAGGAAGCTAACCTTATGGTCATCAATATACATACCGGGTGTAATAGGATCATGGTACACACCCCTTATCTCCCTTAAATTTGAAGGTTATAGATTGAAATTTAGGATAATAATAATAATAATAATAGGTATTTATTTCCAGAATTGTATGTACATTACAAAATGATAAAAACAAGTCACAAATTCCTTACAAAAAAATAAATCAATGAATTAATATATCTATGATATTTGTACATGACAAAAGACTATAAATTCATTTAAAGAATATGGTTCACATTTAATTAACAGTTCGAATAATTGTCTCTTGAAGAGTTTAATTTCTTTAATTGATCTTATTTTTCTAGGTAAATGATTGAACAGTTTCATACTGATTTAGTAATTATTACGCTCTGTACTCGTTAGTCTGTGAATAGGTAATAGATATTCAATCATTATCCTGGTAGGATTCACATTTTTACAATCCTGAAAAGTACTGTTGAGTACCGTTGATTACTATTGGTTGAGAATCAGACACTAAGCGGCGTGGTTGAAACAACTGAAGCGGTGCTTACACAGCGATGAGGAAAACAAGGGGAAACTACCTCATTAAGACTCCCTAGAAATCGTCATGGCTCAGAGAAATGACAGTCAACAGTTCACTAATCATGGTTTTCGGATGCCAAGATTCGGCAGGGGAAGAGATGACATAAACAGCAGGGCTTCCCAGGTCGTCAACTGTTTGTTGAAAATATACAAATCAACTCTTAAAATTGCGACATGGAACGTAAGAAGTATGTACGAGCCTGGAAAGTTAAGAAACATAGAGCAGGAGATGGTGCGACTAAAGATTGATGTTGTTGGAATAAGTGACACAAGATGGATTGGTTCGGGTGAACTTAGTACAGAAAATGGACGAGTTTACTACTCTGGCAATGATGACACTCAACACCGCTATGGAGTGGCCGTAATTCTTGACAGAAACGTAGTAAAATCAGTAACAGGCTTCATACCAATGTCCGAAAGAGTTATGTTGCTACAACTGATGACAACTCACGGAAAACTAAACCTAATACAAATTTATGCTCCTACAGCTGACAAAAACGAAGAAGAGTTAGAAAACTTTTATAGTGACCTTCAAAAGACATTACGACTAACTGCATCTAGAGATATAACAGTAGTTATGGGTGATTTTAATGCTAAAATCGGCGAAGGAAGATGTGACTCTACAGTAGGGCAGTACGGACTTGGTGTACGCAACGAGAGGGGCGATCGTCTTGTTGAATTCTGTCAAGAAAATAATCTTGTGGTAACGAATACGTTTTTCAAACTTCCCAAGAGACGTCTGTATACATGGAAATCACCAGCTGACAAAGACAACAACATCGTCAGAAATCAGATCGATTACATCCTAATAAAACACAGATATCGAAACGCAATAAAAACGGTAAAAGCTTACCCTGGTGCGGACGTATCATCTGATCATAATCCTCTTATTGCTAGGTTTCAGTTACAGCTAAAAAAGATGCAAAACAAGCATAAAGTTGATAAACTAGACATAGAGAAACTAAAATGAGAAGAAATCAGAGAAAAACTTAAACAACAGATCAACGCAAACTTAGAAAAAGCCACCACCAAATCTCAGCAAAATGAGGAAAGCGCAGAACAACAATGGCAGTTCCTTGAAACAGCACTTATAGAACCAAGTAAAAAGGAACTTATAACAAGCAAACATAAGAAAGAAGATTGGATGACAGACGGAATCTTGGAGTTAATGGATGAAAGAAGAAGATGCAAGTCAAATAACAACATTCGATACAAGCAGCTACAAATCCAAATAAGGCGAAAAATAAGAGAAGCAAAAGAAACATACTTCTCTGATAAATGTAAGGAGATAGAAGATTTACAAAACAAGTATGACAACTTTAATCTAAACAAGAAGGTCAAAGAGCTCGCGGGAATGAATAAAAGAAATACTTCAAATATACTCCTCGACAAAGAAGGAAATATCATAATGGAAACTGAACAAAAACTAGAGCGATGAAAGGAATACATAGAGGAATTGGAATGGAATGGAAAATACCCCTTCAGAACATCAAGATGGAGATGTGGGACCTGAAATAACTAAGTGCGAGGTTGAACATGCACTGGAATCCATGAAAAATAAGAAATCTGCAGGCCCAGACGAGATACCAAGTGAGTTACTTAAATTAATTAACGACAAAAACATGGATATTTTGGTGAGTTCATACAACACAATTTACAATACAGGAATTATACCAAAGGAAATGTTAACATCAACATTCATATGTCTACCGAAAAAAGTTAATGCCAGAGAATGCAGCGACTACCGAACCATAAGCTTAATGTCACATACATTAAAAATTCTCCTTAAAATTATACATACCAGAATACGTTCCAAACTAGAACTGGATATAAGTGAGAGTCAATTTGGCTTCCGAAATGGGGTTGGCACAAGAGAGGCATTGTTTTCTCTCAATGTGTTGACTCAGAGATGCCTGGATGTTAATCGCGACCTCTATATCTGCTTTATAGACTATAATAAAGCTTTTGATAAGGTAAAACACGACCAACTTATAGACCTTCTTAAGAACAAAAACCTGGACAAACAAGATGTAAGATTAATTTCAAATCTGTATTACAACCAACGGGCCACAGTAAAAAATGGGCAGGAAAGATCTGAGGAAGTGGAAATAAAGAGAGGAGTCAGGCAAGGTTGCATACTGTCGCCCTTGTTGTTTAATGCGTACTCGGAGCAAATTATACTAGAAGCCTTGGAAGGTGAGACAGCTGGTATAAAGGTGAATGGAGTCTTGATCAACAACATCAGATATGCTGACGATACCGTAATAATAGCTGACTGTCTGAAGGATTTAGAGAGAGTTATGGACAAGATATTAAGATGTAGCGGGAAGTACGGACTTTCTCTTAATGTCAAAAAAAACCAAGTTCATGAAAATTAGCAAGAACAATGACACAAACGAAATACTGCTGGTTGGAGGTCAGCAGGTCGAAAGAGTAAAAAGATACACTTACTTAGGAACACTTATAACAGAAAACAATGACTATACCGCAGAAATAAAAACTAGAATAGAAAAAGCTCGTTCCAACTTTATAAGAATGAAAAAAGTCCTGTGCAGCAAGGATCTGACATTGCATCTCAAACTGCGATTGGCAAAATGCTATGTACACAGTGTGCTCTATTATGGGGTGGAAGCATGGACGCTAAATGCAGATGCAATGAGGCGTCTTAACTCTTTCGAGATGTGGACCTACCGAAGAATTCTGAGAGTTTCGTGGAAGGATCGTATCACCAACATCGAGGTGCTAAGAAGAATCGGTAGAGAAAAAGAAGTTGAACGTACCATCAAGGAGAGAAAGTTACAATATTTGGGACACATAATGCGAGGCGAGAAGTACAATATCTTACGATTAATAATGCAGGGGAAAATAGAAGGCAAAAGAGGCGTAGGAAGAAGACGAATCTCATGGCTGAGAAATCTGAGAGAGTGGTTTGGATGCAGCTCAAAACATCTCTTTAGAGCCGCTGTCTCCAAAGTCAAGATAGCTATGATGGTTGCCGAAATCCGCCGCGGATATGGCACTTGAAGAAGAAGAAGAAGAAAATAGGAATTGTTCTCAAACAAAAATAACAAGAGTTTATAGATATATAAACCAGGGGAAATTTAATGAAGGAAACATCACTCTTCAATTAAATTTCCCTATTGGTTTCTTCTTTATTATCTTCTTCATTTTCCTCTTCACTTTCAACACTTTCTTCATCTTCTTCATATTCTTCATCACTGTCCATCTTGTCGAAACGATGTATATTGACATTCTGCCAATTTGTATCGAAGATAGTGAAGGTACCTTCGAAAATTAACGTTGTCCTACACATCGGACAACATTTGGAAGAACTGGAGCACCACCTGTCGATGCATTCTTTGTGAAAACAATGCCTGCAATCGGTTAGGTACAGTTCTCCAGTCAACCTACTCAGACATACGCTGCAGTCTTCCTCAAAAGTTATACCCCTAGGAAAAAAAAGTACATATTAATTCGCTGTTTGATAGGTACAATATGGTTATCGTTCATTTCATACACATATATTGAACAAAAATTTCTTTATAAAAATGCAACATTCAGAAACTGAAGATAACATTCGATTATATTGTTTCAAAAATAATTAAAGAAAACAATGATGTAAAAGCATTACCTTTCTGTACAGTCGTTGTACAACTTTTCGAAACTGAACTCATATAAATGATCCAAAGACATCTTTTTAGCTTTAAAATTATCTGTTCTGTACTTCACCACTGTTGAACTGATACTAAGCTAGTAAGCGTACCAACACACTTAAGTACTCAAATACGTCAGGCGCGGATCCAGGACCCACTTTTGGGGGGGGGGGGAAATTCTAGATTCTTCCGCCATTTTGGGACGTCATTTTTTTTTGCCGTTCATTAATATGGCTTTTCACAAAATGCATTGAAGGTGGAATGAATAGAATAAAAAATGTCCCCATTCATTTACTTGTATTTTCACATTATATGAAGTAACAAAGTGTATTAATTACATATCGATATTTATTTTGAAGTATCAAACTACTCAAACTGATTTCGTTCTTTAGTTGAACGTTTCGAAATTCAATCTAAACAATGTGAAAAGAGAATATGATTTTTATTTTCGTTCAATTATATCTGATTTATTTTATCACCTTGGTAAAAATAAATATTTCAAAAAAGGGTTAAACTGTCGTTTCTTATTTGTTGACAGATACATTCCAAGAATTATTCATCTGATAATACATTAGATAGTTAAAATTTTCAGAATGGCCGTCAACCTCATTAGGTAAGTCATTATAAATATGACAAATAAATATTTTAAATGTACCTACACTCATTAAGAGTACCTAAGTCAAACTTTTGTTGGTTATCTGATGATGCCACGTTCATTAAACCATTATTTAACTTTCTAATAGATAACAGAGGTATCCATAAGAATTTGTGAATAAACTAAATTAGGTCCTGATATCAGCAACTAAATTCTTATTGTTCAGGGGTCAGTGATAAATAAATACCACGAAAAAAAAATTATAAAACAAATAAACATTTTAAAAAAACTTCAAGAAAAGTGTCTAACTTTTTCTGCTTATCTGATCACGTTATGGTCATTAAAGCATTATTTAATTATTTACTGATAGATAGTTGAATAATTCTCATACTTTCTTCTTAAAGTTATTCAACTATCTGTTTGTAATTAAAAAATGGATTAATAATTTTTTATGCATGATGTTATCAGATAAGTCACTATTGTTTGATGACTTCTTACAAGTTTTTTAAAATGTTTATTTGTCAAGCTATTATGGCTCATGAAATGGCATTTAATAATAACTTACTAATAGATGGCTGTAATTCGCTGTTTGAAAGGTACAATATGGTTATTTTCATTTCAAACACATATATGTATATCTAAATACATATTAGACATTCGAATAAAATTTTTTCCTTTTCAAATTACTCGATTGATCCTAGATAAATTTTTCCGATGAAAAGCTACAATGAGTTGTATTATTTACTTCTTGTCACAAATTTCATAGTTTTTATATTTCTCCTCAATGAAAAAGGTCACAGACATAGACAAGATAATTGTCTTGAGTCTGAATGAAAAAAACCAACAATAAAACAATCATTTATCTTTTCAGAGGCAATTACGAATTTCTTGTATAAACGACCTCAAACTGTCTTTGGATTATTATTGGATTTCGTGTTTAAACACCAAATCTTGCGTGCTTCAGGTAATTATCAAAAACTGACTGCACATATTTCAACCATCTTCAATCAAATAGACCGATAGTAGGAGAAGCTCACACGCGAATCAGCTCAAAAAAAACAGTAGGAGTGGCCTTTATCTGTGACTTCAAGGCTGTGAAAATTTTTGATTTACTTCTCGGAAAACAATTTTTTCATTTTGTTATATTTTATCCTAATTCTAAATAATACTGTGGATTGGCTTGGTTTCTACTTGTTCGAAATTCATTTTAAATCGAAAATTAAATGACAGTCATTATATTTCATCTTTTTTTTTCGTATTCCTGGTACTGTATGCATAATGGAAATTGTTTTGGAGGAAGCTAACCTTATGGTCATCAATATACATACCGGGTGTAATAGGATCATGGTACACACCCCTTATCTCCCTTAAATTTGAAGGTTATAGATTGAAATTTAGGATAATAATAATAATAATAATAGGTATTTATTTCCAGAATTGTATGTACCTACATTACAAAATGATAAAAACAAGTCACAAATTCCTTACAAAAAAATAAATCAATGAACTAATATATCTATGATATTTGTACATGACAAAAGACTATAAATTCATTTAAAGAATATGGTTCACATTTAATTAACAGTTCGAATAATTGTCTCTTGAAGAGTTTAATTTCTTTAATTGATCTTATTTTTCTAGGTAAATGATTGAACAGTTTCATACTGATTTAGTAATTATTACGCTCTGTACTCGTTAGTCTGTGAATAGGTAATAGATATTCAATCATTATCCTGGTAGGATTCACATTTTTACAATCCTGAAAATAGGAATTGTTCTCAAACAAAAATAACAAGAGTTTATAGATATATAAACCAGGGGAAATTTAATGAAGGAAACATCACTCTTAAATTAAATTTCCCTGTTGGTTTCTTCTTTATTATCTTCTTCATTTTCCTCTTCACTTTCAACACTTTCTTCATCTTCTTCATATTCTTCATCACTGTCCATCTTGTCGAAACGATGTATATTGACATTCTGCCAATTTGTATCGAAGATAGTGAAGGTACCTTCGAAAATTAACGTTGTCCTACACATCGGACAACATTTGGAAGAACTGGAGCACCACCTGTCGATGCATTCTTTGTGAAAACAATGCCTGCAATCGGTTAGGTACAGTTCTCCAGTCAACCTACTCAGACATACGCTGCAGTCTTCCTCAAAAGTTATACCCCTAGGAAAAAAAAAGTACATATTAATTCGCTGTTTGATAGGTACAATATGGTTATCGTTCATTTCATACACATATATTGAACAAAAATTTCTTTATAAAAATGCAACATTCAGAAACTGAAGATAACATTCGATTATATTGTTTCAAAAATAATTAAAGAAAACAATGATGTAAAAGCATTACCTTTCTGTACAGTCGTTGTACAACTTTTCGAAACTGAACTCATATAAATGATCCAAAGACATCTTTTTAGCTTTAAAATTATCTGTTCTGTACTTCACCACTGTTGAACTGATACTAAGCTAGTAAGCGTACCAACACACTTAAGTACTCAAATACGTCAGGCGCGGATCCAGGACCCACTTTTGGGGGGGGGGGAAATTCTAGATTCTTCCGCCATTTTGGGACGTCATTTTTTTTTGCCGTTCATTAATATGGGTTTTCACAACATGCATTGAAGGTGGAATGAAGGATTATCAGACCAGGATAACCTCATTCGTCTTGATAGAGCACTCAAGGGAAAAGCTAGGGAAACTGTTAAAGCTCTTCTAATATCTCCAAGCAATGTTTCAAGGATAATCAATATGCTCGAGATGAATTTTGGTAGACCTGAATGGATTGTTCTATCTCTCATGGAAAAAGTGAAGAAAATCAGCCCTGTAAAAGAAGACAGTTTGGAATCCTGTATTTTTTTCTCAAACGCAGTTACTAATATGGTGGTCACGATGAGAAATGTTAATTCTTCACTATATTTGTTCAATCCGGAAATGTTAGTGAATATTGTTGAAAAACTTCCCACCATACAAAAGTACAACTGGGGAAAATATAAATATCAGAAAGATTTACAGGGAATACCAACATCCCTTGAAGATTTTGCAAATTGGTACGAAGAAGAGGTAAATTCTATGGCTTCTACAAGTAATCCATTCCAGAGAAGTAAACACATGTCAAGGAAAGAAACAGTTAGTTTTTCAAAAAAGTCCGAGCCGAGAAAGGCAGAAAATTCCAAAGTTTGTGTATTTTGCCAGAGAACGAATCATAAAATAGAGGAATGTGGTGAATTCATAGAGAAGACTATACCAGAAAGAAGACAATCAGTTATGAATTTGAGATTATGTTTTCTATGTCTCCAATTGGGTCACATGGCTAATAAATGTTTCCTCAGAACGAGATGTGGTATAATGGGTTGTAAAGGAAAGCATAGCAGTCTTCTTCATCTGGCAAGAGATCCAAACAGCTCATATCCAACTTTACAAGATAAAACAGCAGCTTCGAGTGAATTTTGTGCGAAATTGAACGATGTGGATCAAAAAACTCTGCTGAGAATAGCACCAGTTATACTTCGTGGGCCTTATAATGAAATCAAGACATTTGCCTTATTCGATGAAGGCTCCACATGCTCGATGATGGATGAAAATTTAGCTATGAAATTGAACCTCTCTGGACCCATCGTTCCACTCCGTTTTCAATGGACAAATAACATTACCCATTTCGAGGATGAATCGAAAATGGTTGATGTTGATATTTCTGCCGACAGCAATAAACAAATCTTCTATAATCTGAAAAATTTGAGGACTGTTAAAAACTTGAGTATACCAAACCAGAAAATCAATGTAGATCTTTTGTCTCAGAATATCCCACATTTGAACCGGAAAATTCTAGAGACCGTGGAGAATGCAACTCCAGAAATTCTCATTGGCCAAGACAATTGCGGACTAATTATATCACGTCAGGTCATACAACCAAAAATGAATCAACCTATAATGTCCAAATCCAAATTAGGTTGGACTATTCATGGAGCACTCACTGATTCAACTGATGGAAATGAAATGAATCATGCAACTCTTTGTTGCCGACATATTGAAGATGATGAACTCCATCGTATGGTGAAAGATAGTTTCAAGTTAGAAGCTTTCGGAGTGAATGAAAAAATCATCAGCTCAGTAGAAGATCGCAAAGCACTTGAAATCATGAATAGCACAGCTAAAAGAATTGGTAACCGTTGGGAAATTGGACACCTTTGGAGAAATATGGATGTCGCATTTCCTGACAGCAAAGTAAACGCACTCAACCGTCTTTCCTGCATGGAGAGGAAAATGAAGAAAGATTGTGAATTCGCAAAGCAGTACCGTGAGAAGATCCAGGATTACATCAACAAGGGTTATGCAAGAAAATTAGAGTTAGAGGAGATTACAGAAAATCCGAGAAACTGGTTTTTACCACATTTTGCAGTGTGGAACGTCCATAAGCCCGGTAAAATTAGACTTGTCTTTGACGCTGCTGCAAGATCATTTGGATATAGCCTCAATGACTTTTTACTACAAGGTCCAGACTTTGTTCCTTCCTTGGTTTCCGTTTTATGGCGCTTTAGGCAGGGAAAAATTGCATTTAGTGGGGACATCAGGGAAATGTTTCACCAAGTGTTAATAAAAAAGGAAGATCGATGTGCTCAACGATTTCTTTGGCATGATGAAAATAACCTTGGTGGAATTCCGGATGTTTATGAAATGAATGTTATGATCTTCGGTGCCGTGTCTTCTCCATCCGTAGCCCAATTCATCAAGAACAGGAATGCTGAATGTTTCGAAGATAAATTCCCTGGAATAAGCAGAGCAATGAAGAGACAACATTATGTTGACGATTATTTGGATTCATGTAGCACATACGAGGAAGCTATTCAAAGAGTACGAGATGTAATTTATGTTCATAATCAAGCTGGTTTTGAAATGGTGAAATGGATTAGTAACTCCAAGAGGGTTCTAGAATCAATTCCAAAATGTCTTCGTGCTGAATCAGAAAAAAACATTAAAATTGATTCACAAGAAATCAAAAGAGTTCTTGGATTGTCTTGGTCTCCAGAAACTGACCAATTCATATATTCGCTGAACTTTCACAAAATTCCTATTGAAAAAACATCAGGATCAATAGCACCAACGAAACGGAAGGTCTTGCGGATCATCATGTCAATATTTGATCCTTTCGGGTTTTTGGCAACTTTGATCATAAAGGCGAATGTGTTTTGTGATGCGCGTGATAAGGCTTATTCCTATGTTGCTTACTTCAGAACAGAAGAAAAGGAGGATAATACTGAAACACATGTCTGCTTTGTTACTGCTGAGTATAAAGTTGCGCCATTGACTCATCAAATCATACCCAAATTAGAGCTACAAGGAGCAGTGTTGGCATGCAGACTATCCAAGAAAATATGGGAAGAAGTTGAACATAAAATTCGCGAAACACATTATTGGACTGATTCATTGGTGGTACTTAAACAAATAAGATCCCAGTCGAGAAGGTTTCCTATGTTCGTGTCATGTCGAATAGGAGAAATCCATGAAAATGCAGATGTTTTCCAGTGGCACTGGGATCCTTCTGAAGAAAATGTAGCAGATCAGGCTACCAAAGAATTGAAAAATATCGATCTTAAACAAGATGGAGATTGGTTTAGCGGACCATCGTTTTTGGGAAAACCAAGGAAATAATGGTATTGTGAGGGTGGCAAAAATTCAAACGAAGAAAGGCATTTATAAAAGACCTGTTACGAAGCTGTGCATCCTTCCGACCACTTAGTGAAGATTTAAGTTCTTCACAGGGGGGAGAAATGTTAAGGCCAAATTCATTTTTTAATTTGACAGACGAGTGAACAGGAAATCAAGGGAGTTTAGTTTTTTGATAGTTCTGAATTGTCAAGTTTTCAAATAAAAAAGTTATTGAAGAATTTCACATTTGAATTTACACCATTATTTAACTTTCTAATAGATAACAGAGGTATCCATAAGAATTTGTGAATAAACTAAATTAGGTCCTGATATCAGCAACTAATTTCTTATTGTTCAGGGGTCAGTGATAAATAAATACCACGAAAAAAAAATTATAAAACAAATAAACATTTTAAAAAAACTTCAAGAAAAGCGTCTAACTTTTTCTGCTTATCTGATCACGTTATGGTCATTAAAGCATTATTTAATTATTTACTGATAGATAGTTGAATAATTCTCATACTTTCTTCTTAAAGTTATTCAACTATCTGTTTGTAATTAAAAAATGGATTAATAATTTTTTATGCATGATGTTATCAGATAAGTCACTATTGTTTGATGACTTCTTACAAGTTTTTTAAAATGTTTATTTGTCAAGCTATTATGGCTCATGAAATGGCATTTAATAATAACTTACTAATAGATGGCTGTAATTCGCTGTTTGAAAGGTACAATATGGTTATTTTCATTTCAAACACATATATGTATATCTAAATACATATTAGACATTCGAATAAAATTTTTTCCTTTTCAAATTACTCGATTGATCCTAGATAAATTTTTCCGATGAAAAGCTACAATGAGTTGTATTATTTACTTCTTGTCACAAATTTCATAGTTTTTATATTTCTCCTCAATGAAAAAGGTCACAGACATAGACAAGATAATTGTCTTGAGTCTGAATGAAAAAAACCAACAATAAAACAATCATTTATCTTTTCAGAGGCAATTACGAATTTCTTGTATAAACGACCTCAAACTGTCTTTGGATTATTATTGGATTTCGTGTTTAAACACCAAATCTTGCGTGCTTCAGGTAATTATCAAAAACTGACTGCACATATTTCAACCATCTTCAATCAAATAGACCGATAGTAGGAGAAGCTCACACGCGAATCAGCTCAAAAAAAACAGTAGGAGTGGCCTTTATCTGTGACTTCAAGGCTGTGAAAATTTTTGATTTACTTCTCGGAAAACAATTTTTTCATTTTGTTATATTTTATCCTAATTCTAAATAATACTGTGGATTGGCTTGGTTTCTACTTGTTCGAAATTCATTTTAAATCGAAAATTAAATGACAGTCATTATATTTCATCTTTTTTTTTCGTATTCCTGGTACTGTATGCATAATGGAAACTGTTTTGGAGGAAGCTAACCTTATGGTCATCAATATACATACCGGGTGTAATAGGATCATGGTACACACCCCTTATCTCCCTTGAATTTGAAGGTTATAGATTGAAATTTAGGATAATAATAATAATAATAATAGGTATTTATTTCCAGAATTGTATGTACATTACAAAATGATAAAAACAAGTCACAAATTCCTTACAAAAAAATAAATCAATGAACTAATATATCTATGATATTTGTACATGACAAAAGACTATAAATTCATTTAAAGAATATGGTTCACATTTAATTAACAGTTCGAATAATTGTCTCTTGAAGAGTTTAATTTCTTTAATTGATCTTATTTTTCTAGGTAAATGATTGAACAGTTTCATACTGATTTAGTAATTATTACGCTCTGTACTCGTTAGTCTGTGAATAGGTAATAGATATTCAATCATTATCCTGGTAGGATTCACATTTTTACAATCCTGAAAATAGGAATTGTTCTCAAACAAAAATAACAAGAGTTTATAGATATATAAACCAGGGGAAATTTAATGAAAGAAACATCACTCTTAAATTAAATTTCCCTGTTGGTTTCTTCTTTATTATCTTCTTCATTTTCCTCTTCACTTTCAACACTTTCTTCATCTTCTTCATATTCTTCATCACTGTTCATCTTGTCGAAACGATGTATATTGACATTCTGCCAATTTGTATCGAAGATAGTGAAGGTACCTTCGAAAATTAACGTTGTCCTACACATCGGACAACATTTGGAAGAACTGGAGCACCACCTGTCGATGCATTCTTTGTGAAAACAATGCCTGCAATCGGTTAGGTACAGTTCTCCAGTCAACCTACTCAGACATACGCTGCAGTCTTCCTCAAAAGTTATACCCCTAGGAAAAAAAAAGTACATATTAATTCGCTGTTTGATAGGTACAATATGGTTATCGTTCATTTCATACACATATATTGAACAAAAATTTCTTTATAAAAATGCAACATTCAGAAACTGAAGATAACATTCGATTATATTGTTTCAAAAATAATTAAAGAAAACAATGATGTGAAAGCATTACCTTTCTGTACAGTCGTTGTACAACTTTTCGAAACTGAACTCATATAAATGATCCAAAGACATCTTTTTAGCTTTAAAATTATCTGTTCTGTACTTCACCACTGTTGAACTGATACTAAGCTAGTAAGCGTACCAACACACTTAAGTACTCAAATACGTCAGGCGCGGATCCAGGACCCACTTTTGGGGGGGGGGGAAATTCTAGATTCTTCCGCCATTTTGGGACGTCATTTTTTTTTGCCGTTCATTAATATGGGTTTTCACAAAATGCATTGAAGGTGGAATGAATAGAATAAAAAATGTCCCCATTCATTTACTTGTATTTTCACATTATATGAAGTAACAAAGTGTATTAATTACATATCGATATTTATTTTGAAGTATCAAACTACTCAAACTGATTTCGAAATTCAATCTAAACAATGTGAAAAGAGAATATGATTTTTATTTTCGTTCAATTATATCTGATTTATTTTATCACCTTGGTAAAAATAAATATTTCAAAAAAGGGTTAAACTGTCGTTTCTTATTTGTTGACAGATACATTCCAAGAATTATTCATCTGATAATACATTAGATAGTTAAAATTTTCAGAATGGCCGTCAACCTCATTAGGTAAGTCATTATAAATATGACAAATAAATATTTTAAATGTACCTACACTCATTAAGAGTACCTAAGTCAAACTTTTGTTGGTTATCTGATGATGCCACGTTCATTAAACCATTATTTAACTTTCTAATAGATAACAGAGGTATCCATAAGAATTTGTGAATAAACTAAATTAGGTCCTGATATCAGCAACTAAATTCTTATTGTTCAGGGGTCAGTGATAAATAAATACCACGAAAAAAAAATTATAAAACAAATAAACATTTTAAAAAAACTTCAAGAAAAGCGTCTAACTTTTTCTGCTTATCTGATCACGTTATGGTCATTAAAACATTATTTAATTATTTACTGATAGATAGTTGAATAATTCTCATACTTTCTTCTTAAAGTTATTCAACTATCTGTTTGTAATTAAAAAATGGATTAATAATTTTTTATGCATGATGTTATCAGATAAGTCACTATTGTTTGATGACTTCTTACAAGTTTTTTAAAATGTTTATTTGTCAAGCTATTATGGCTCATGAAATGGCATTTAATAATAACTTACTAATAGATGGCTGTAATTCGCTGTTTGAAAGGTACAATATGGTTATTTTCATTTCAAACACATATATGTATATCTAAATACATATTAGACATTCGAATAAAATTTTTTCCTTTTCAAATTACTCGATTGATCCTAGATAAATTTTTTCGATGAAAAGCTACAATGAGTTGTATTATTTACTTCTTGTCACAAATTTCATAGTTTTTATATTTCTCCTCAATGAAAAAGGTCACAGACATAGACAAGATAATTGTCTTGAGTCTGAATGAAAAAAACCAACAATAAAACAATCATTTATCTTTTCAGAGGCAATTACGAATTTCTTGTATAAACGACCTCAAACTGTCTTTGGATTATTATTGGATTTCGTGTTTAAACACCAAATCTTGCGTGCTTCAGGTAATTATCAAAAACTGACTGCACATATTTCAACCATCTTCAATCAAATAGACCGATAGTAGGAGAAGCTCACACGCGAATCAGCTCAAAAAAAACAGTAGGAGTGGCCTTTATCTGTGACTTCAAGGCTGTGAAAATTTTTGATTTACTTCTCGGAAAACAATTTTTTCATTTTGTTATCTTTTATCCTAATTCTAAATAATACTGTGGATTGGCTTGGTTTCTACTTGTTCGAAATTCATTTTAAATCGAAAATTAAATGACAGTCATTATATTTCATCTTTTTTTTCGTATTCCTGGTACTGTATGCATAATGGAAACTGTTTTGGAGGAAGCTAACCTTATGGTCATCAATATACATACCGGGTGTAATAGGATCATGGTACACACCCCTTATCTCCCTTAAATTTGAAGGTTATAGATTGAAATTTAGGATAATAATAATAATAATAATAGGTATTTATTTCCAGAATTGTATGTTCATTACAAAATGATAAAAACAAGTCACAAATTCCTTACAAAAAAATAAATCAATGAACTAATATATCTATGATATTTGTAAATGACAAAAGACTATAAATTCATTTAAAGAATATGGTTCACATTTAATTAACAGTTCGAATAATTGTCTCTTGAAGAATTTAATTTCTTTAATTGATCTTATTTTTCTAGGTAAATGATTGAACAGTTTCATACTGATTTAGTAATTATTACGCTCTGTACTCGTTAGTCTGTGAATAGGTAATAGATATTCAATCATTATCCTGGTAGGATTCACATTTTTACAATCCTGAAAATAGGAATTGTTCTCAAACAAAAATAACAAGAGTTTATAGATATATAAACCAGGGGAAATTTAATGAAGGAAACATCACTCTTAAATTAAATTTCCCTGTTGGTTTCTTCTTTATTATCTTCTTCATTTTCCTCTTCACTTTCAACACTTTCTTCATCTTCTTCATATTCTTCATCACTGTCCATCTTGTCGAAACGATGTATATTGACATTCTGCCAATTTGTATCGAAGATAGTGAAGGTACCTTCGAAAATTAACGTTGTCCTACACATCGGACAACATTTGGAAGAACTGGAGCACCACCTGTCGATGCATTCTTTGTGAAAACAATGCCTGCAATCGGTTAGGTACAGTTCTCCAGTCAACCTACTCAGACATACGCTGCAGTCTTCCTCAAAAGTTATACCCCTAGGAAAAAAAAAGTACATATTAATTCGCTGTTTGATAAGTACAATATGGTTATCGTTCATTTCATACACATATATTGAACAAAAATTTCTTTATAAAAATGCAACATTCAGAAACTGAAGATAACATTCGATTATATTGTTTCAAAAATAATTAAAGAAAACAATGATGTAAAAGCATTACCTTTCTGTACAGTCGTTGTACAACTTTTCGAAACTGAACTCATATAAATGATCCAAAGACATCTTTTTAGCTTTAAAATTATCTGTTCTGTACTTCACCACTGTTGAACTGATACTAAGCTAGTAAGCGTACCAACACACTTAAGTACTCAAATACGTCAGGCGCGGATCCAGGACCCACTTTTGGGTGGGGGGGAAATTCTAGATTCTTCCGCCATTTTGGGACGTCATTTTTTTTTGCCGTTCATTAATATGGGTTTTCACAAAATGCATTGAAGGTGGAATGAATAGAATAAAAAATGTCCCCATTCATTTACTTGTATTTTCACATTATATGAAGTAACAAAGTGTATTAATTACATATCGATATTTATTTTGAAGTATCAAACTACTCAAACTGATTTCGTTCTTTAGTTGAACGTTTCGAAATTCAATCTAAACAATGTGAAAAGAGAATATGATTTTTATTTTCGTTCAATTATATCTGATTTATTTTATCACCTTGGTAAAAATAAATATTTCAAAAAAGGGTTAAACTGTCGTTTCTTATTTGTTGACAGATACATTCCAAGAATTATTCATCTGATAATACATTAGATAGTTAAAATTTTCAGAATGGCCGTCAACCTCATTAGGTAAGTCATTATAAATATGACAAATAAATATTTTAAATGTACCTACACTCATTAAGAGTACCTAAGTCAAACTTTTGTTGGTTATCTGATGATGCCACGTTCATTAAACCATTATTTAACTTTCTAATAGATAACAGAGGTATCCATAAGAATTTGTGAATAAACTAAATTAGGTCCTGATATCAGCAACTAAATTCTTATTGTTCAGGGGTCAGTGATAAATAAATACCACGAAAAAAAAATTATAAAACAAATAAACATTTTAAAAAAACTTCAAGAAAAGCGTCTAACTTTTTCTGCTTATCTGATCACGTTATGGTCATTAAAGCATTATTTAATTATTTACTGATAGATAGTTGAATAATTCTCATACTTTCTTCTTAAAGTTATTCAACTATCTGTTTGTAATTAAAAAATGGATTAATAATTTTTTATGCATGATGTTATCAGATAAGTCACTATTGTTTGATGACTTCTTACAAGTTTTTTAAAATGTTTATTTGTCAAGCTATTATGGCTCATGAAATGGCATTTAATAATAACTTACTAATAGATGGCTGTAATTCGCTGTTTGAAAGGTACAATATGGTTATTTTCATTTCAAACACATATATGTATATCTAAATACATATTAGACATTCGAATAAAATTTTTTCCTTTTCAAATTACTCGATTGATCCTAGATAAATTTTTTCGATGAAAAGCTACAATGAGTTGTATTATTTACTTCTTGTCACAAATTTCATAGTTTTTATATTTCTCCTCAATGAAAAAGGTCACAGACATAGACAAGATAATTGTCTTGAGTCTGAATGAAAAAAACCAACAATAAAACAATCATTTATCTTTTCAGAGGCAATTACGAATTTCTTGTATAAACGACCTCAAACTGTCTTTGGATTATTATTGGATTTCGTGTTTAAACACCAAATCTTGCGTGCTTCAGGTAATTATCAAAAACTGACTGCACATATTTCAACCATCTTCAATCAAATGGACCGATAGTAGGAGAAGCTCACACGCGAATCAGCTCAAAAAAAACAGTAGGAGTGGCCTTTATCTGTGACTTCAAGGCTGTGAAAATTTTTGATTTACTTCTCGGAAAACAATTTTTTCATTTTGTTATATTTTATCCTAATTCTAAATAATACTGTGGATTGGCTTGGTTTCTACTTGTTCGAAATTCATTTTAAATCGAAAATTAAATGACAGTCATTATATTTCATCTTTTTTTTTCGTATTCCTGGTACTGTATGCATAATGGAAACTGTTTTGGAGGAAGCTAACCTTATGGTCATCAATATACATACCGGGTGTAATAGGATCATGGTACACACCCCTTATCTCCCTTAAATTTGAAGGTTATATATTGAAATTTAGGATAATAATAATAATAGGTATTTATTTCCAGAATTGTATGTACATTATAAAATGATAAAAACAAGTCACAAATTCCTTACAAAAAAATAAATCAATGAACTAATATATCTATGATATTTGTACATGACAAAAGACTATAAATTCATTTAAAGAATATGGTTCACATTTAATTAACAGTTCGAATAATTGTCTCTTGAAGAGTTTAATTTCTTTAATTGATCTTATTTTTCTAGGTAAATGATTGAACAGTTTCATACTGATTTAGTAATTATTACGCTCTGTACTCGTTAGTCTGTGAATAGGTAATAGATATTCAATCATTATCCTGGTAGGATTCACATTTTTACAATCCTGAAAATAGGAATTGTTCTCAAACAAAAATAACAAGAGTTTATAGATATATAAACCAGGGGAAATTTAATGAAGGAAACATCACTCTTAAATTAAATTTCCCTGTTGGTTTCTTCTTTATTATCTTCTTCATTTTCCTCTTCACTTTCAACACTTTCTTCATCTTCTTCATATTCTTCATCACTGTCCATCTTGTCGAAACGATGTATATTGACATTCTGCCAATTTGTATCGAAGATAGTGAAGGTACCTTCGAAAATTAACGTTGTCCTACACATCGGACAACATTTGGAAGAACTGGAGCACCACCTGTCGATGCATTCTTTGTGAAAACAATGCCTGCAATCGGTTAGGTACAGTTCTCCAGTCAACCTACTCAGACATACGCTGCAGTCTTCCTCAAAAGTTATACCCCTAGGAAAAAAAAAGTACATATTAATTCGCTGTTTGATAGGTACAATATGGTTATCGTTCATTTCATACACATATATTGAACAAAAATTTCTTTATAAAAATGCAACATTCAGAAACTGAAGATAACATTCGATTATATTGTTTCAAAAATAATTAAAGAAAACAATGATGTAAAAGCATTACCTTTCTGTACAGTCGTTGTACAACTTTTCGAAACTGAACTCATATAAATGATCCAAAGACATCTTTTTAGCTTTAAAATTATCTGTTCTGTACTTCACCACTGTTGAACTGATACTAAGCTAGTAAGCGTACCAACACACTTAAGTACTCAAATACGTCAGGCGCGGATCCAGGACCCACTTTTGGGGGGGGGGGAAATTCTAGATTCTTCCGCCATTTTGGGACGTCATTTTTTTTTGCCGTTCATTAATATGGGTTTTCACAAAATGCATTGAAGGTGGAATGAATAGAATAAAAAATGTCCCCATTCATTTACTTGTATTTTCACATTATATGAAGTAACAAAGTGTATTAATTACATATCGATATTTATTTTGAAGTATCAAACTACTCAAACTGATTTCGTTCTTTAGTTGAACGTTTCGAAATTCAATCTAAACAATGTGAAAAGAGAATATGATTTTTATTTTCGTTCAATTATATCTGATTTATTTTATCACTTTGGTAAAAATAAATATTTCAAAAAAGGGTTAAACTGTCGTTTCTTATTTGTTGCCAGATACATTCCAAGAATTATTCATCTGATAATACATTAGATAGTTAAAATTTTCAGAATGGCCGTCAACCTCATTAGGTAAGTCATTATAAATAATACAAATAAATATTTTAAATGTACCTACACTCATTAAGAGTACCTAAGTCAAACTTTTGTTGGTTATCTGATGATGTCACGTTCATTAAACCATTATTTAACTTTCTAATAGATAACAGAGGTATCCATAAGAATTTGTGAATAAACTAAATTAGGTCCTGATATCAGCAACTAAATTCTTATTGTTCAGGGGTCAGTGATAAATAAATACCACGAAAAAAAAATTATAAAACAAATAAACATTTTAAAAAAACTTCAAGAAAAGCGTCTAACTTTTTCTGCTTATCTGATCACGTTATGGTCATTAAAGCATTATTTAATTATTTACTGATAGATAGTTGAATAATTCTCATACTTTCTTCTTAAAGTTATTCAACTATCTGTTTGTAATTAAAAAATGGATTAATAATTTTTTATGCATGATGTTATCAGATAAGTCACTATTGTTTGATGACTTCTTACAAGTTTTTTAAAATGTTTATTTGTCAAGCTATTATGGCTCATGAAATGGCATTTAATAATAACTTACTAATAGATGGCTGTAATTCGCTGTTTGAAAGGTACAATATGGTTATTTTCATTTCAAACACATATATGTATATCTAAATACATATTAGACATTCGAATAAAATTTTTTCCTTTTCAAATTACTCGATTAATCCTAGATAAATTTTTCCGATGAAAAGCTACAATGAGTTGTATTATTTACTTCTTGTCACAAATTTCATAGTTTTTATATTTCTCCTCAATGAAAAAGGTCACAGACATAGACAAGATAATAGTCTTGAGTCTGAATGAAAAAAACCAACAATAAAACAATCATTTATCTTTTCAGAGGCAATTACGAATTTCTTGTATAAACGACCTCAAACTGTCTTTGGATTATTATTGGATTTCGTGTTTAAACACCAAATCTTGCGTGCTTCAGGTAATTATCAAAAACTAACTGCACATATTTCAACCATCTTCAATCAAATAGACCGATAGTAGGAGAAGCTCACACGCGAATCAGCTCAAAAAAAACAGTAGGAGTGGCCTTTATCTGTGACTTCAAGGCTGTGAAAATTTTTGATTTACTTCTCGGAAAACAATTTTTTCATTTTGTTATATTTTATCCTAATTCTAAATAATACTGTGGATTGGCTTGGTTTCTACTTGTTCGAAATTCATTTTAAATCGAAAATTAAATGACAGTCATTATATTTCATCTTTTTTTTTCGTATTCCTGGTACTGTATGCATAATGGAAACTGTTTTGGAGGAAGCTAACCTTATGGTCATCAATATACATACCGGGTGTAATAGGATCATGGTACACACCCCTTATCTCCCTTAAATTTGAAGGTTATAGATTGAAATTTAGGATAATAATAATAATAATAATAGGTATTTATTTCCAGAATTGTATGTTCATTACAAAATGATAAAAACAAGTCACAAATTCCTTACAAAAAAATAAATCAATGAACTAATATATCTATGATATTTGTACATGACAAAAGACTATAAATTCATTTAAAGAATATGGTTCACATTTAATTAACAGTTCGAATAATTGTCTCTTGAAGAGTTTAATTTCTTTAATTGATCTTATTTTTCTAGGTAAATGATTGAACAGTTTCATACTGATTTAGTAATTATTACGCTCTGTACTCGTTAGTCTGTGAATAGGTAATAGATATTCAATCATTATCCTGGTAGGATTCACATTTTTACAATCCTGAAAATAGGAATTGTTCTCAAACAAAAATAACAAGAGTTTATAGATATATAAACCAGGGGAAATTTAATGAAGGAAACATCACTCTTAAATTAAATTTCCCTGTTGGTTTCTTCTTTATTATCTTCTTCATTTTCCTCTTCACTTTCAACACTTTCTTCATCTTCTTCATATTCTTCATCACTGTCCATCTTGTCGAAACGATGTATATTGACATTCTGCCAATTTGTATCGAAGATAGTGAAGGTACCTTCGAAAATTAACGTTGTCCTACACATCGGACAACATTTGGAAGAACTGGAGCACCACCTGTCGATGCATTCTTTGTGAAAACAATGCCTGCAATCGGTTAGGTACAGTTCTCCAGTCAACCTACTCAGACATACGCTGCAGTCTTCCTCAAAAGTTATACCCCTAGGAAAAAAAAAGTACATATTAATTCGCTGTTTGATAGGTACAATATGGTTATCGTTCATTTCATACACATATATTGAACAAAAATTTCTTTATAAAAATGCAACATTCAGAAACTGAAGATAACATTCGATTATATTGTTTCAAAAATAATTAAAGAAAACAATGATGTAAAAGCATTACCTTTCTGTACAGTCGTTGTACAACTTTTCGAAACTGAACTCATATAAATGATCCAAAGACATCTTTTTAGCTTTAAAATTATCTGTTCTGTACTTCACCACTGTTGAACTGATACTAAGCTAGTAAGCGTACCAACACACTTAAGTACTCAAATACGTCAGGCGCGGATCCAGGACCCACTTTTGGGGGGGGGGGGGAAATTCTAGATTCTTCCGCCATTTTGGGACGTCATTTTTTTTTGCCGTTCATTAATATGGGTTTTCACAAAATGCATTGAAGGTGGAATGAATAGAATAAAAAATGTCCCCATTCATTTACTTGTATTTTCACATTATATGAAGTAACAAAGTGTATTAATTACATATCGATATTTATTTTGAAGTATCAAACTACTCAAACTGATTTCGTTCTCTAGTTGAACGTTTCGAAATTCAATCTAAACAATGTGAAAAGAGAATATGATTTTTATTTTCGTTCAATTATATCTGATTTATTTTATCACCTTGTTAAAAATAAATATTTCAAAAAAGGGTTAAACTGTCCTTTCTTATTTGTTGACAGATACATTCCAAGAATTATTCATCTGATAATACATTAGATAGTTAAAATTTTCAGAATGGCCGTCAACCTCATTAGGTAAGTCATTATAAATATGACAAATAAATATTTTAAATGTACCTACACTCATTAAGAGTACCTAAGTCAAACTTTTGTTGGTTATCTGATGATGCCACGTTCATTAAACCATTATTTAACTTTCTAATAGATAACAGAGGTATCCATAAGAATTTGTGAATAAACTAAATTAGGTCCTGATATCAGCAACTAAATTCTTATTGTTCAGGGGTCAGTGATAAATAAATACCACGAAAAAAAAATTATAAAACAAATAAACATTTTAAAAAAACTTCAAGAAAAGCGTCTAACTTTTTCTGCTTATCTGATCACGTTATGGTCATTAAAGCATTATTTAATTATTTACTGATAGATAGTTGAATAATTCTCATACTTTCTTCTTAAAGTTATTCAACTATCTGTTTGTAATTAAAAAATGGATTAATAATTTTTTATGCATGATGTTATCAGATAAGTCACTATTGTTTGATGACTTCTTACAAGTTTTTTAAAATGTTTATTTGTCAAGCTATTATGGCTCATGAAATGGCATTTAATAATAACTTACTAATAGATGGCTGTAATTCGCTGTTTGAAAGGTACAATATGGTTATTTTCATTTCAAACACATATATGTATATCTAAATACATATTAGACATTCGAATAAAATTTTTTCCTTTTCAAATTACTCGATTGATCCTAGATAAATTTTTTCGATGAAAAGCTACAATGAGTTGTATTATTTACTTCTTGTCACAAATTTCATAATTTTTATATTTCTCCTCAATGAAAAAGGTCACAGACATAGACAAGATAATTGTCTTGAGTCTGAATGAAAAAAACCAACAATAAAACAATCATTTATCTTTTCAGAGGCAATTACGAATTTCTTGTATAAACGACCTCAAACTGTCTTTGGATTATTATTGGATTTCGTGTTTAAACACCAAATCTTGCGTGCTTCAGGTAATTATCAAAAACTGACTGCACATATTTCAACCATCTTCAATCAAATAGACCGATAGTAGGAGAAGCTCACACGCGAATCAGCTCAAAAAAAACAGTAGGAGTGGCCTTTATCTGTGACTTCAAGGCTGTGAAAATTTTTGATTTACTTCTCGGAAAACAATTTTTTCATTTTGTTATATTTTATCCTAATTCTAAATAATACTGTGGATTGGCTTGGTTTCTACTTGTTCGAAATTCATTTTAAATCGAAAATTAAATGACAGTCATTATATTTCATCTTTTTTTTTCGTATTCCTGGTACTGTATGCATAATGGAAACTGTTTTGGAGGAAGCTAACCTTATGGTCATCAATATACATACCGGGTGTAATAGGATCATGGTACACACCCCTTATCTCCCTTAAATTTGAAGGTTATAGATTGAAATTTAGGATAATAATAATAATAATAATAGGTATTTATTTCCAGAATTGTATGTACATTACAAAATGATAAAAACAAGTCACAAATTCCTTACAAAAAAATAAATCAATGAACTAATATATCTATGATATTTGTACATGACAAAAGACTATAAATTCATTTAAAGAATATGGTTCACATTTAATTAACAGTTCGAATAATTGTCTCTTGAAGAGTTTAATTTCTTTAATTGATCTTATTTTTCTAGGTAAATGATTGAACAGTTTCATACTGATTTAGTAATTATTACGCTCTGTACTCGTTAGTCTGTGAATAGGTAATAGATATTCAATCATTATCCTGGTAGGATTCACATTTTTACATTCCTGAAAATAGGAATTGTTCTCAAACAAAAATAACAAGAGTTTATAGATATATAAACCAGGGGAAATTTAATGAAGGAAACATCACTCTTAAATTAAATTTCCCTGTTGGTTTCTTCTTTATTATCTTCTTCATTTTCCTCTTCACTTTCAACACTTTCTTCATCTTCTTCATATTCTTCATCACTGTCCATCTTGTCGAAACGATGTATATTGACATTCTGCCAATTTGTATCGAAGATAGTGAAGGTACCTTCGAAAATTAACGTTGTCCTACACATCGGACAACATTTGGAAGAACTGGAGCACCACCTGTCGATGCATTCTTTGTGAAAACAATGCCTGCAATCGGTTAGGTACAGTTCTCCAGTCAACCTACTCAGACATACGCTGCAGTCTTCCTCAAAAGTTATACCCCTAGGAAAAAAAAGTACATATTAATTCGCTGTTTGATAGGTACAATATGGTTATCGTTCATTTCATACACATATATTGAACAAAAATTTCTTTATAAAAATGCAACATTCAGAAACTGAAGATAACATTCGATTATATTGTTTCAAAAATAATTAAAGAAAACAATGATGTAAAAGCATTACCTTTCTGTACAGTCGTTGTACAACTTTTCGAAACTGAACTCATATAAATGATCCAAAGACATCTTTTTAGCTTTAAAATTATCTGTTCTGTACTTCACCACTGTTGAACTGATACTAAGCTAGTAAGCGTACCAACACACTTAAGTACTCAAATACGTCAGGCGCGGATCCAGGACCCACTTTTGGGGGGGGGGGAAATTCTAGATTCTTCCGCCATTTTGGGACGTCATTTTTTTTTGCCGTTCATTAATATGGGTTTTCACAAAATGCATTGAAGGTGGAATGAATAGAATAAAAAATGTCCCCATTCATTTACTTGTATTTTCACATTATATGAAGTAACAAGGTGTATTAATTACATATCGATATTTATTTTGAAGTATCAAACTACTCAAACTGATTTCGTTCTTTAGTTGAACGTTTCGAAATTCAATCTAAACAATGTGAAAAGAGAATATGATTTTTATTTTCGTTCAATTATATCTGATTTATTTTATCACCTTGGTAAAAATAAATATTTCAAAAAAGGGTTAAACTGTCGTTTCTTATTTGTTGACAGATACATTCCAAGAATTATTCATCTGATAATACATTAGATAGTTAAAATTTTCAGAATGGCCGTCAACCTCATTAGGTAAGTCATTATAAATATGACAAATAAATATTTTAAATGTACCTACACTCATTAAGAGTACCTAAGTCAAACTTTTGTTGGTTATCTGATGATGCCACGTTCATTAAACCATTATTTAACTTTCTAATAGATAACAGAGGTATCCATAAGAATTTGTGAATAAACTAAATTAGGTCCTGATATCAGCAACTAAATTCTTATTGTTCAGGGGTCAGTGATAAATAAATACCACGAAAAAAAAATTATAAAACAAATAAACATTTTAAAAAAACTTCAAGAAAAGCGTCTAACTTTTTCTGCTTATCTGATCACGTTATGGTCATTAAAGCATTATTTAATTATTTACTGATAGATAGTTGAATAATTCTCATACTTTCTTCTTAAAGTTATTCAACTATCTGTTTGTAATTAAAAAATGGATTAATAATTTTTTATGCATGATGTTATCAGATAAGTCACTATTGTTTGATGACTTCTTACAAGTTTTTTGAAATGTTTATTTGTCAAGCTATTATGGCTCATGAAATGGCATTTAATAATAACTTACTAATAGATGGCTGTAATTCGCTGTTTGAAAGGTACAATATGGTTATTTTCATTTCAAACACATATATGTATATCTAAATACATATTAGATATTCGAATAAAATTTTTTCCTTTTCAAATTACTCGATTGATCCTAGATAAATTTTTCCGATGAAAAGCTACAATGAGTTGTATTATTTACTTCTTGTCACAAATTTCATAGTTTTTATATTTCTCCTCAATGAAAAAGGTCACAGACATAGACAAGATAATTGTCTTGTGTCTGAATGAAAAAAACCAACAATAAAACAATCATTTATCTTTTCAGAGGCAATTACGAATTTCTTGTATAAACGACCTCAAACTGTCTTTGGATTATTATTGGATTTCGTGTTTAAACACCAAATCTTGAGTGCTTCAGGTAATTATCAAAAACTGACTGCACATATTTCAACCATCTTCAATCAAATAGACCGATAGTAGGAGAAGCTCACACGCGAATCAGCTCAAAAAAAAACAGTAGGAGTGGCCTTTATCTGTGACTTCAAGGCTGTGAAAATTTTTGATTTACTTCTCGGAAAACAATTTTTTCATTTTGTTATATTTTATCCTAATTCTAAATAATACTGTGGATTGGCTTGGTTTCTACTTGTTCGAAATTCATTTTAAATCGAAAATTAAATGACAGTCATTATATTTCATCTTTTTTTTTCGTATTCCTGGTACTGTATGCATAATGGAAATTGTTTTGGAGGAAGCTAACCTTATGGTCATCAATATACATACCGGGTGTAATAGGATCATGGTACACACCCCTTATCTCCCTTAAATTTGAAGGTTATAGATTGAAATTTAGGATAATAATAATAATAATAATAGGTATTTATTTCCAGAATTGTATGTACATTACAAAATGATAAAAACAAGTCACAAATTCCTTACAAAAAAATAAATCAATGAACTAATATATCTATGATATTTGTACATGACAAAAGACTATAAATTCATTTAAAGAATATGGTTCACATTTAATTAACAGTTCGAATAATTGTCTCTTGAAGAGTTTAATTTCTTTAATTGATCTTATTTTTCTAGGTAAATGATTGAACAGTTTCATACTGATTTAGTAATTATTACGCTCTGTACTCGTTAGTCTGTGAATAGGTAATAGATATTCAATCATTATCCTGGTAGGATTCACATTTTTACAATCCTGAAAATAGGAATTGTTCTCAAACAAAAATAACAAGAGTTTATAGATATATAAACCAGGGGAAATTTAATGAAGGAAACATCACTCTTAAATTAAATTTCCCTGTTGGTTTCTTCTTTATTATCTTCTTCATTTTCCTCTTCACTTTCAACACTTTCTTCATCTTCTTCATATTCTTCATCACTGTCCATCTTGTCGAAACGATGTATATTGACATTCTGCCAATTTGTATCGAAGATAGTGAAGGTACCTTCGAAAATTAACGTTGTCCTACACATCGGACAACATTTGGAAGAACTGGAGCACCACCTGTCGATGCATTCTTTGTGAAAACAATGCCTGCAATCGGTTAGGTACAGTTCTCCAGTCAACCTACTCAGACATACGCTGCAGTCTTCCTCAAAAGTTATACCCCTAGGAAAAAAAAAGTACATATTAATTCGCTGTTTGATAGGTACAATATGGTTATCGTTCATTTCATACACATATATTGAACAAAAATTTCTTTATAAAAATGCAACATTCAGAAACTGAAGATAACATTCGATTATATTGTTTCAAAAATAATTAAAGAAAACAATGATGTAAAAGCATTACCTTTCTGTACAGTCGTTGTACAACTTTTCGAAACTGAACTCATATAAATGATCCAAAGACATCTTTTTAGCTTTAAAATTATCTGTTCTGTACTTCACCACTGTTGAACTGATACTAAGCTAGTAAGCGTACCAACACACTTAAGTACTCAAATACGTCAGGCGCGGATCCAGGACCCACTTTTGGGGGGGGGGGAAATTCTAGATTCTTCCGCCATTTTGGGACGTCATTTTTTTTTGCCGTTCATTAATATGGGTTTTCACAAAATGCATTGAAGGTGGAATGAATAGAATAAAAAATGTCCCCATTCATTTACTTGTATTTTCACATTATATGAAGTAACAAAGTGTATTAATTACATATCGATATTTATTTTGAAGTATCAAACTACTCAAACTGATTTCGTTCTTTAGTTGAACGTTTCGAAATTCAATCTAAACAATGTGAAAAGAGAATATGATTTTTATTTTCGTTCAATTATATCTGATTTATTTTATCACCTTGGTAAAAATAAATATTTCAAAAAAGGGTTAAACTGTCGTTTCTTATTTGTTGACAGATACATTCCAAGAATTATTCATCTGATAATACATTAGATAGTTAAAATTTTCAGAATGGCCGTCAACCTCATTAGGTAAGTCATTATAAATATGACAAATAAATATTTTAAATGTACCTACACTCATTAAGAGTACCTAAGTCAAACTTTTGTTGGTTATCTGATGATGCCACGTTCATTAAACCATTATTTAACTTTCTAATAGATAACAGAGGTATCCATAAGAATTTGTGAATAAACTAAATTAGGTCCTGATATCAGCAACTAAATTCTTATTGTTCAGGGGTCAGTGATAAATAAATACCACGAAAAAAAAATTATAAAACAAATAAACATTTTAAAAAAACTTCAAGAAAAGCGTCTAACTTTTTCTGCTTATCTGATCACGTTATGGTCATTAAAGCATTATTTAATTATTTACTGATAGATAGTTGAATAATTCTCATACTTTCTTCTTAAAGTTATTCAACTATCTGTTTGTAATTAAAAAATGGATTAATAATTTTTTATGCATGATGTTATCAGATAAGTCACTATTGTTTGATGACTTCTTACAAGTTTTTTAAAATGTTTATTTGTCAAGCTATTATGGCTCATGAAATGGCATTTAATAATAACTCACTAATAGATGGCTGTAATTCGCTGTTTGAAAGGTACAATATGGTTATTTTCATTTCAAACACATATATGTATATCTAAATACATATTAGACATTCGAATAAAATTTTTTCCTTTTCAAATTACTCGATTGATCCTAGATAAATTTTTCCGATGAAAAGCTACAATGAGTTGTATTATTTACTTCTTGTCACAAATTTCATAGTTTTTATATTTCTCCTCAATGAAAAAGGTCACAGACATAGACAAGATAATAGTCTTGAGTCTGAATGAAAAAAACCAACAATAAAACAATCATTTATCTTTTCAGAGGCAATTACGAATTTCTTGTATAAACGACCTCAAACTGTCTTTGGATTATTATTGGATTTCGTGTTTAAACACCAAATCTTGCGTGCTTCAGGTAATTATCAAAAACTGACTGCACATATTTCAACCATCTTCAATCAAATAGACCGATAGTAGGAGAAGCTCACACGCGAATCAGCTCAAAAAAAACAGTAGGAGTGGCCTTTATCTGTGACTTCAAGGCTGTGAAAATTTTTGATTTACTTCTCGGAAAACAATTTTTTCATTTTGTTATATTTTATCCTAATTCTAAATAATAATGTGGATTGGCTTGGTTTCTACTTGTTCGAAATTCATTTTAAATCGAAAATTAAATGACAGTCATTATATTTCATCTTTTTTTTTCGTATTCCTGGTACTGTATGCATAATGGAAACTGTTTTGGAGGAAGCTAACCTTATGGTCATCAATATACATACCGGGTGTAATAGGATCATGGTACACACCCCTTATCTCCCTTAAATTTGAAGGTTATAGATTGAAATTTAGGATAATAATAATAATAATAATAGGTATTTATTTCCAGAATTGTATGTACATTACAAAATGATAAAAACAAGTCACAAATTCCTTACAAAAAAATAAATCAATGAACTAATATATCTATGATATTTGTACATGACAAAAGACTATAAATTCATTTAAAGAATATGGTTCACATTTAATTAACAGTTCGAATAATTGTCTCTTGAAGAGTTTAATTTCTTTAATTGATCTTATTTTTCTAGGTAAATGATTGAACAGTTTCATACTGATTTAGTAATTATTACGCTCTGTACTCGTTAGTCTGTGAATAGGTAATAGATATTCAATCATTATCCTGGTAGGATTCATATTTTTACAATCCTGAAAATAGGAATTGTTCTCAAACAAAAATAACAAGAGTTTATAGATATATAAACCAGGGGAAATTTAATGAAGGAAACATCACTCTTAAATTAAATTTCCCTGTTGGTTTCTTCTTTATTATCTTCTTCATTTTCCTCTTCACTTTCAACACTTTCTTCATCTTCTTCATATTCTTCATCACTGTCCATCTTGTCGAAACGATGTATATTGACATTCTGCCAATTTGTATCGAAGATAGTGAAGGTACCTCCGAAAATTAACGTTGTCCTACACATCGGACAACATTTGGAAGAACTGGAGCACCACCTGTCGATGCATTCTTTGTGAAAACAATGCCTGCAATCGGTTAGGTACAGTTCTCCAGTCAACCTACTCAGACATACGCTGCAGTCTTCCTCAAAAGTTATACCCCTAGGAAAAAAAAAGTACATATTAATTCGCTGTTTGATAGGTACAATATGGTTATCGTTCATTTCATACACATATATTGAACAAAAATTTCTTTATAAAAATGCAACATTCAGAAACTGAAGATAACATTCGATTATATTGTTTCAAAAATAATTAAAGAAAACAATGATGTAAAAGCATTACCTTTCTGTACAGTCGTTGTACAACTTTTCGAAACTGAACTCATATAAATGATCCAAAGACATCTTTTTAGCTTTAAAATTATCTGTTCTGTACTTCACCACTGTTGAACTGATACTAAGCTAGTAAGCGTACCAACACACTTAAGTACTCAAATACGTCAGGCGCGGATCCAGGACCCACTTTTGGGGGGGGGGGGAAATTCTAGATTCTTCCGCCATTTTGGGACGTCATTTTTTTTTGCCGTTCATTAATATGGGTTTTCACAAAATGCATTGAAGGTGGAATGAATAGAATAAAAAATGTCCCCATTCATTTACTTGTATTTTCACATTATATGAAGTAACAAAGTGTATTAATTACATATCGATATTTATTTTGAAGTATCAAACTACTCAAACTGATTTCGTTCTTTAGTTGAACGTTTCGAAATTCAATCTAAACAATGTGAAAAGAGATTATGATTTTTATTTTCGTTCAATTATATCTGATTTATTTTATCACCTTGGTAAAAATAAATATTTCAAAAAAGGGTTAAACTGTCGTTTCTTATTTGTTGACAGATACATTCCAAGAATTATTCATCTGATAATACATTAGATAGTTAAAATTTTCAGAATGGCCGTCAACCTCATTAGGTAAGTCATTATAAATATGACAAATAAATATTTTAAATGTACCTACACTCATTAAGAGTACCTAAGTCAAACTTTTGTTGGTTATCTGATGATGCCACGTTCATTAAACCATTATTTAACTTTCTAATAGATAACAGAGGTATCCATAAGAATTTGTGAATAAACTAAATTAGGTCCTGATATCAGCAACTAAATTCTTATTGTTCAGGGGTCAGTGATAAATAAATACCACGAAAAAAAAATTATAAAACAAATAAACATTTTAAAAAAACTTCAAGAAAAGCGTCTAACTTTTTCTGCTTATCTGATCACGTTATGGTCATTAAAGCATTATTTAATTATTTACTGATAGATAGTTGAATAATTCTCATACTTTCTTCTTAAAGTTATTCAACTATCTGTTTGTAATTAAAAAATGGATTAATAATTTTTTATGCATGATGTTATCAGATAAGTCACTATTGTTTGATGACTTCTTACAAGTTTTTTAAAATGTTTATTTGTCAAGCTATTATGGCTCATGAAATGGCATTTAATAATAACTCACTAATAGATGGCTGTAATTCGCTGTTTGAAAGGTACAATATGGTTATTTTCATTTCAAACACATATATGTATATCTAAATACATATTAGACATTCGAATAAAATTTTTTCCTTTTCAAATTACTCGATTGATCCTAGATAAATTTTTCCGATGAAAAGCTACAATGAGTTGTATTATTTACTTCTTGTCACAAATTTCATAGTTTTTATATTTCTCCTCAATGAAAAAGGTCACAGACATAGACAAGATAATAGTCTTGAGTCTGAATGAAAAAAACCAACAATAAAACAATCATTTATCTTTTCAGAGGCAATTACGAATTTCTTGTATAAACGACCTCAAACTGTCTTTGGATTATTATTGGATTTCGTGTTTAAACACCAAATCTTGCGTGCTTCAGGTAATTATCAAAAACTGACTGCACATATTTCAACCATCTTCAATCAAATAGACCGATAGTAGGAGAAGCTCACACGCGAATCAGCTCAAAAAAAACAGTAGGAGTGGCCTTTATCTGTGACTTCAAGGCTGTGAAAATTTTTGATTTACTTCTCGGAAAACAATTTTTTCATTTTGTTATATTTTATCCTAATTCTAAATAATAATGTGGATTGGCTTGGTTTCTACTTGTTCGAAATTCATTTTAAATCGAAAATTAAATGACAGTCATTATATTTCATCTTTTTTTTTCGTATTCCTGGTACTGTATGCATAATGGAAACTGTTTTGGAGGAAGCTAACCTTATGGTCATCAATATACATACCGGGTGTAATAGGATCATGGTACACACCCCTTATCTCCCTTAAATTTGAAGGTTATAGATTGAAATTTAGGATAATAATAATAATAATAATAGGTATTTATTTCCAGAATTGTATGTACATTACAAAATGATAAAAACAAGTCACAAATTCCTTACAAAAAAATAAATCAATGAACTAATATATCTATGATATTTGTACATGACAAAAGACTATAAATTCATTTAAAGAATATGGTTCACATTTAATTAACAGTTCGAATAATTGTCTCTTGAAGAGTTTAATTTCTTTAATTGATCTTATTTTTCTAGGTAAATGATTGAACAGTTTCATACTGATTTAGTAATTATTACGCTCTGTACTCGTTAGTCTGTGAATAGGTAATAGATATTCAATCATTATCCTGGTAGGATTCATATTTTTACAATCCTGAAAATAGGAATTGTTCTCAAACAAAAATAACAAGAGTTTATAGATATATAAACCAGGGGAAATTTAATGAAGGAAACATCACTCTTAAATTAAATTTCCCTGTTGGTTTCTTCTTTATTATCTTCTTCATTTTCCTCTTCACTTTCAACACTTTCTTCATCTTCTTCATATTCTTCATCACTGTCCATCTTGTCGAAACGATGTATATTGACATTCTGCCAATTTGTATCGAAGATAGTGAAGGTACCTCCGAAAATTAACGTTGTCCTACACATCGGACAACATTTGGAAGAACTGGAGCACCACCTGTCGATGCATTCTTTGTGAAAACAATGCCTGCAATCGGTTAGGTACAGTTCTCCAGTCAACCTACTCAGACATACGCTGCAGTCTTCCTCAAAAGTTATACCCCTAGGAAAAAAAAAGTACATATTAATTCGCTGTTTGATAGGTACAATATGGTTATCGTTCATTTCATACACATATATTGAACAAAAATTTCTTTATAAAAATGCAACATTCAGAAACTGAAGATAACATTCGATTATATTGTTTCAAAAATAATTAAAGAAAACAATGATGTAAAAGCATTACCTTTCTGTACAGTCGTTGTACAACTTTTCGAAACTGAACTCATATAAATGATCCAAAGACATCTTTTTAGCTTTAAAATTATCTGTTCTGTACTTCACCACTGTTGAACTGATACTAAGCTAGTAAGCGTACCAACACACTTAAGTACTCAAATACGTCAGGCGCGGATCCAGGACCCACTTTTGGGGGGGGGGGAAATTCTAGATTCTTCCGCCATTTTGGGACGTCATTTTTTTTTGCCGTTCATTAATATGGGTTTTCACAAAATGCATTGAAGGTGGAATGAATAGAATAAAAAATGTCCCCATTCATTTACTTGTATTTTCACATTATATGAAGTAACAAAGTGTATTAATTACATATCGATATTTATTTTGAAGTATCAAACTACTCAAACTGATTTCGTTCTTTAGTTGAACGTTTCGAAATTCAATCTAAACAATGTGAAAAGAGATTATGATTTTTATTTTCGTTCAATTATATCTGATTTATTTTATCACCTTGGTAAAAATAAATATTTCAAAAAAGGGTTAAACTGTCGTTTCTTATTTGTTGACAGATACATTCCAAGAATTATTCATCTGATAATACATTAGATAGTTAAAATTTTCAGAATGGCCGTCAACCTCATTAGGTAAGTCATTATAAATATGACAAATAAATATTTTAAATGTACCTACACTCATTAAGAGTACCTAAGTCAAACTTTTGTTGGTTATCTGATGATGCCACGTTCATTAAACCATTATTTAACTTTCTAATAGATAACAGAGGTATCCATAAGAATTTGTGAATAAACTAAATTAGGTCCTGATATCAGCAACTAAATTCTTATTGTTCAGGGGTCAGTGATAAATAAATACCACGAAAAAAAAATTATAAAACAAATAAACATTTTAAAAAAACTTCAAGAAAAGCGTCCAACTTTTTCTGCTTATCTGATCACGTTATGGTCATTAAAGCATTATTTATTTATTTACTGATAGATAGTTGAATAATTCTCATATTTTCTTCTTAAAGTTATTCAACTATCTGTTTGTAATTAAAAAATGGATTAATAATTTTTTATGCATGATGTTATCAGATAAGTCACTATTGTTTGATGACTTCTTACAAGTTTTTTAAAATGTTTATTTGTCAAGCTATTATGGCTCATGAAATGGCATTTAATAATAACTTACTAATAGATGGCTGTAATTCGCTGTTTGAAAG